>NC_088213.1:4934925-4989925 GCF_036934945.1 Oncorhynchus masou masou | reverse complement strand
TCCCCTCCCCGTATGCCCCCTAGGCACAACTATGACAACATAACCAACAAAAACGGGTCACAACTCCTGCAGCTCTGTCGCACGCTGGGTATGTACATAGTCAATGGTAGGCTTCGAGGGGACTCCTATGGTAGGTACACCTATAGCTCATCTCTTGGCAGTAGTACTGTAGACTACTTTATCACTGACCTCAACCCAGAGTCTCTCAGAGCGTTCACAGTCAGCCCACTGACACCCCTATCAGACCACAGCAAAATCACAGTCTACCTAAACAGAGCAATACTCAATCATGAGGCATCAAAGCCAAAGGAACTGAGTAACATTAAGAAATGCTATAGATGGAAGGAATGCAGTTTGGAAACCTACCAAAAAACAATTAGGCAACAACAAATTCAATCCCTTTTAGACAATTTCCTGGGTAAAACGTTCCACTGTAATAGTGAAGGTGTAAACTTGGCAGTAGAAAATCTTAACAGTATATTTGACCTCTCAGCTTCCCTATCAAATCTAAAAATCTCAAATAGAAAACCGAAGAAAATTAACAACAATGACAAATGGTTTGATGAAGAATGCAAAAATCTAAGAAAGAAATTGAGAAACCTGTCCAACCAAAAACATAGAGACCCGGAAAACCTGAGTCTACGCCTTCACTATGGTGAATCACTAAAACAATACAGAAATACACTACGGAAAAAAAAGAAGGAACAGCATGTCAGAAATCAGCTCAATGTAATTGAAGAATCCATAGACTCTAACCACTTCTGGGAAAATTGGAAAACACTAAACAAACAACAACACGAAGAATTATCTATCCAAAATGGAGATGTATGGGTAAACCACTTCTCCAATCTTTTTGGCTCTATAACAAAGAATAAAGAGCAAAAACATATACATGATCAAATACAGATCTTAGAATCAACTATTAAAGACTACCAGAACCCACTGGATTCTCCAATTACATTGAATGAGTTACAGGACAAAATAAAAACCCTCCAACCCAAAAAGGCCTGTGGTGTTGATGGTATCCTCAATGAAATGATCAAATATACAGACAACAAATTCCAATTGGCTATACTAAAACTCTTTAACATCATCCTTAGCTCTGGCATCTTCCCCAATATTTGGAACCAAGGACTGATCACCCCAATCCACAAAAATGGAGACAAATTTGACCCCAATAACTACCGTGGAATATCGTCAACAGTAACCTTGGGAAAATCCTCTGCATTATCATTAACAGCAGACTCGTGGACTTCCTCAATGAAAACAATGTACTGAGCAAATGTCAAATTGGCTTTTTACCAAATTACCGTACAACAGACCATGTATTCACCCTGCACACCCTAATTGACAACCAAACAAACCAAAACAAAGGCAAAGTCTTCTCATGCTTTGTTGATTTCAAAAAAGCCTTCGACTCAATTTGGCATGAGGGTCTGCTATACAAACTGATGGAAAGTGGTGTTGGGGGTAAAACATACGACATCATAAAATCCATGTACACAAACAACAAGTGTGCGGTTAAAATTGGCAAAAAACACACAAATTTCTTCACACAGGGTCGTGGGGTTAGACAGGGATGCAGCTTAAGCCCCACCCTCTTCAACATATATATCAACGAACTGGCACGGGCACTAGAAAAGTCTGCAGCACCCGGCCTCACCCTACTAGAATCTGAAGTCAAATGTCTGCTGTTTGCTGATGATCTGGTGCTTCTGTCACCAACCAAGGAGGGCCTACAGCAGCACCTAGATCTTATGCACAGATTCTGTCAGACCTGGGCCCTGACAGTAAATCTCAGTAAGACCAAAATAATGGTGTTCCAAAAAGGTCCAGTCACCAGGACCACAAATACAAATTCCATCTAGACACTGTTGCCCTAGAGCACACAAAAAACTATACATACCTTGGCCTAAACATCAGCGCCACAGGTAACTTCCACAAAGCTGTGAACGATCTGAGAGACAAGGCAAGAAGGGCATTCTATGCCATCAAAAGGAACATAAATTTCAACATACCAATTAGGATTTGGCTAAAAATACTTGAATCAGTCATAGAGCCCATTGCCCTTTATGGTTGTGAGGTCTGGGGTCCGCTCACCAACCAAGACTTTACAAAATGGGACAAACACCAAATTGAGACTCTGCACGCAGAATTCTGCAAAAATATCCTCCGTGTACAACGTAGAACACCAAATAGTGCATGCAGAGCAGAATTAGGCCGATACCCACTAATTATCAAAATCCAGAAAAGAGCTGTTAAATTCTATAACCACCTAAAAGGAAGCGATTCCCAAACCTTCCACAACAAAGCCATCACCTACAGAGATGAACTTGGAGAAGAGTCCCCTAAGCAAGCTGGTCCTGGGGCTCTGTTCACAAACACAAACACACCCTACAGAGCCCCATGACAGCAGCACAATTAGACCCAACCAAATCATGAGAAAACAAAAAGATAATTACTTGACACATTGGAAAGAATTAACAAAAAAACAGAGCAAACTAGAATGCTATTTGGCCCTACACAGAGAGTACACAGCGGCAGAATACCTGACCACTGTGACTGACCCAAAATTAAGGAAAGCTTTGACTATGTACAGACTCAGCGAGCATAGCCTTGCTATTGAGAAAGGCCGCCGTAGGCAGACATGGCTCTCAGAGAAGACAGGCTATGTGCTCACTGCCCACAAAATGAGGTGGAAACTGAGCTGCACTTCCTAACCTCCTGCCCAATGTATGACCATATTAGAGAGACATATTTCCCTCAGATTACACAGATCCACAAAGAATTCGAAAACAAATCCAATTTTGAAAAACTCCCATATCTACTGGGTGAAATTCCACAGTGTGCCATCAGAGCAGCAAGATTTGTGACCTGTTGCCACGAGAAAAGGGCAACCAGTGAGGAACAAGCACCATTGTAAATACAACCCATATCTATGCTTATTTATTTTATCTTGTGTCCTTTCAAATTCGTACCTTGTAAAAACACTGTATATATATATATAATATGACATTTTCAATGTCTTTATTGTTTTGAAACTTCTGTATGTGTGATGTCTACTGTTAATTTTTATTGTTTACCTTACTTGCTTTGGCAATGTTAACACATGTTTCCCATGCCAATAAAGCCCCTTGAATTGAATTGAAATTGAGAGAGAGAGAGACAGAGAGAGACAGAGAGAGAGAGAGAGAGAGAGAGAGAGAGAGAGAGAGAGAGAGAGAGAGAGAGAAAGGGAGAGAGACAAAGACAGAGAGAGAGAGAGAGAGAGAGAGACAGAGAGAGAGAGAGAGAGAGAGAGAGAGAGAGAGAGAGAGAGAGAGAGACAGAGAGGTAGAGAGGTAGAGAGAGAGGGAGAGAGAGAGACAGAGAGAGAGAGAGAGAGAGAGAGAGAGAGAGAGAGAGAGAGAGAGAGAAGAGAGAGAGAAGAGGAGAACACATCAAGTGACAAACACTGCAGTCTGCATTCAAAATAGAACAAAACTGTATTTAGTTAAATAAATAAATAGCCTTAGCAGCCTAGCTCCTTTCTCATATACCACATGCATAATGTCTGGATGAGATTGTACCTGATGAATCACCAAGGGGAAATTAGTTTGGCATAGTCTATAGTACAAAGTAAAGATGTGAACCTGGGCAGCTGTACTCTGTGCAGTTCCACACTCCCCCCACACACGTGCTGAAAGAGAGAGAGAGAGAGAGAGAGAGAGAGAGAGAGAGAGAGAGAGAGAGAGAGAGAGAGAGAGAGAGAGACAGAGACAGAGACAGAGAGACAGAGAGGGAGAAAGACAGAGAGAGAGAGAAACGGGAGACGTGATCACAGGTGTACTATGGGTACATGAAAGACTGTCCTAATCACCAAAGACCTCTGGGAAATAAACGTCAGTCATCATAGTCACATGACTTAATCCTGGTTGGATCGGAGATGCCTGGGATTTAAAGGAAACGAAGAAGACAGCAGGGGACAATATGTTGATGTAGGAGCCTCAATATGAACGGTTCCATAGTTGTACGGGTTCTGATGTCATGTTTGGGTTAGAACATCAATCCTAACCACCAAACATCAAAACATTGCATCCACTTACAGCTGGAGAAGGTGATATGAGAGGACCATAAGAGATGATAGAGAGATGAGATCATAGAGAGATGAGATCATAGAGAGATGACAGAGAGATGAGATGATAAAGAGATGAGATCATAGAGAGATGATAGAGAGATGAGATCATAGAGCGATGATAGAGAGATTAGATGATAGAGAGATGATAGAGAGATGATAGAGAGATGACAGAGAGATGATAGAGAGATGAGATGATAGAGAGATGACAGAGAGATGATAGAGAGATGAGATCATAGAGAGATGAGATCACAGAGAGATGATAGAGAGATGAGATGATAGAGAGATGAGATCATAGAGAGATGATAGAGAAATGACAGAGAGATGATAGAGAGATGAGATGATAGAGAGATGAGATCATAGAGCGATGATAGAGAGATTAGATGATAGAGAGATGATAGAGAGATGATAGAGAGATGACAGAGAGATGACAGAGAGATGAGATGATAGAGAGATGAGAGATGAGATGATAGAGAGATGAGATCATAGAGAGATGATAGAGAGATGACAGAGAGATGAGATCATAGAGAGATGATAAAGAGATGAGATCATAGAGAGATGATAGAGAGATGAGATCATAGAGAGATGACAGAGAGATGATAGAGAGATGATAGAGAGATGAGATGATAGAGAGATGATAGAGAGATGACAGAGAGATGATAGAGAGATGGCAGAGAGATGATAGAGAGATGAGATGATAGAGAGATGAGATCATAGAGAGATGAGATCATAGAGAGATGATAGAGAGATGAGATGATAGAGAGATGAGATCATAGAGAGATGATAGAGAAATGACAGAGAGATGATAGAGAGATGAGATGATAGAGAGATGAGATAATAGAGAGATGATAAAGAGATGAGATCATAGAGAGATGAGATCATAGAGAGATGACAGAGAGATGATAGGGAGATGAGATCATAGATAGATGAGATCATAGATAGATGAGATCATAGAGAGATGAGATCATAGAGAGATGACAGAGAGATGATAGAGAGATGATAGAGAGATGACAGAGAGATGATAGAGAGATGACAGAGAGATGATAGAGAGATGAGATCATAGAGAGATGATAAAGAGATAACAGAGAGATGAGATGATAGCGAGATGACAGAGAGATCATAGAGAGATCATAGAGAGATGATAGAGAGCTGAGGTGATAGAGAGATGTGATGACAGAGAAATTAGATGATAGAGAGATGATAGAGAGATGAGGTGATTAGAGAGATGAGATGATAGAGAAATTAGATGATAAAGAGATGACGGAGAGATGATAGAGAGATGACAGAGAGATGAGATCATAGAGAGATGACAGAGAGATGACAGAGAGATGACAGAGAGATGACAGAGAGATGATAGAGAGATGAGATCATAGAGAGGTGATAGAGAGATGAGATCATAGAGAGATGATAAAGAGATAACAGAGAGATGAGATGATAGCGAGATGACAGAGAGATCATAGAGAGATCATAGAGAGATTATAGAGAGATGAGATGATAGAGAGCTGAGGTGATAGAGAGATGAGATGATAGAGAAATTAGATGATAGAGAGATGATAGAGAGATGAGGTGATAGAGAGATGAGATGATAGAGAGATGAGATGATAGAGAGATGAGGTGATTA
Organism: Oncorhynchus masou masou; assembly: GCF_036934945.1. Lineage (NCBI taxonomy): Eukaryota > Metazoa > Chordata > Actinopteri > Salmoniformes > Salmonidae > Oncorhynchus > Oncorhynchus masou. Next base: position 4,984,190 of record NC_088213.1, on the reverse strand, counting down.
GAGAGATGAGATGATAGAGAAATTAGATGATAAAGAGATGACGGAGAGATGATAGAGAGATGATAGAGAGATGGGATGATAAAGATATGACAGAGAGATGAGATGATAGAGAGATCATAGAGAGATGAGATGATAGAGAGATGAGAGATCATAGAGAGATGATAGAGAGATGAGATCATAGAGCAATGAGATGATAGAGTGATGAGATTATAGAGAGATGAGATGATAAAGAGATGAGATTTTATTTTTTATTTTTTTTATTTTACCTTTATTTAACTAGGCAAGTCAGTTAAGAACAAATTCTTATTTTCAATGACGGCCTAAGAACAGCGGCTTAACTGCCTGTTCAGGGGCAGAACGACAGATTTGTACCTTGTCAGCTCGGGGATTTGAACTTGCAACCTTCCGGTTACTAGCCCAACGCTCTAACCACTAGGCGAGGAGAGATGATAGAGAGATCATAGAGGGATCATAGAGAGATGATAGATGAGATGATAGAGAGATGAGAAGATAAAGAGATTAGATCATAGAGAGATGATAGAGAGATGGGGTGATAGAGAGATGAGATGATAGAGAGATGAGGTGATTAGAGAGATGAGATGATAGAGAAATTAGATGATAAAGAGATGACAGAGAGATGATAGAGAGATGATAGAGAGAAGAGAAGATAAAGAGATGAGATCATAGAGAGATGATAGAGAGATGAGGTGAGAGAGATGAGATGATAGAGAGATGAGGTGATTAGAGAGATGAGGTGATTAGAGAGATGAGATGATAGAGAAATTAGATGATAAAGAGATGACAGAGAGATAATAGAGAGATGATAGAGAGATGAGATGATAAAGAGATGACAGAGAGATGAGATGATAGAGAGATCATAGAGAGATGAGATGATAAAGAGATGACAGAGAGATGATAGAGAGATCATAGGGAGATCATAGAGAGATGATAGATGAGATGATAGAGAGATGAGAAGATAAAGAGATGAGATCATAGAGAGATGAGATGATAAAGAAATGAGATGATAGAGAGATGATGTGATAGATAGATGAGATGATAAAGAGATGACAGAGAGATAATAGAGAGATGATGTGATAGATAGATGAGATGATAAAGAGATGAGATGATAAAGAGATGAGATGACAAAGAGATGACAGAGAGATGAGATGATAAAGAGATGACAGAGAGATGATAGAGAGATCATAGGGAGATCATAGAGAGATGATAGATGAGATGATAGAGAGATGAGAAGATAAAGAGATGAGATGATAGAGAGATGATGTGATAGATAGATGAGATGATAAAGAGATGAGATGATAAAGAGATGAGATGATAAAGAGATGAGATGATAGAGAGGAGAGATCATAGAGAGATGATAGATGAGATGATAGAGAGATGAGAAGATAAAGAGATGAGATCATAGAGAGATGATAGAGAGATGAGATGATAGAGAGATGAGATGATAGAGAGATGATAGAGATGAGAGATGATAGAGAGATGATAATGAGATGATAGAGAGGAGAGATGATAGAGAGATCAGATGATAAAGAGATGATATAGAGATGAGAGAGAGATTATAGAGAGAGTAGATGATAGAGAGATGAGATGATAGAGAGATGATAAAGAGATGATAGAGAGATGATATAGAGATGAGAGAGAGATTATAGAGAGATGAGATGATTGAGAGATGAGATCATAGCGAGATCATAGAGAGATGAGATGATAGATTCAATAAAAGAGAGATGAGATGATAGAGAGAAGAGATGATAGAGAGATGAGATGATACAGACAAGATAGAGAGATGTGATGATAGAGAGATGAGATGATTGAGAGATGATAGAGAGAGAGATGATATAGAGATGAGAGAGAGATTACAGAGAGAGTAGATGATAGAGAGATGATAGAGAGATGAGATCATAGAGAGATGAGATGATAGATTCAATGAAAGAGAGATGAGATGATAGAGAGATGAGATGATAGAGAGATGAGATGATACAGACAAGATAGAGAGATGTGATGATAGAGAGATGAGATGATTGATAGGTGATAGAGAGAGAGATGATATAGAGATGAGAGAGAGATTACAGAGAGAGTAGATGATAGAGAGATAATAGAGAGATGAGATCATAGAGAGATGAGATGATAGATTCAATAAAAGAGAGATGAGATGATAGAGAGATGAGATGATAGAGAGATGAGATGATACAGACAAGATAGAGAGATGTGATGATAGAGAGATGAGATGATTGAGAGGTGATAGAGAGAGAGATGATATAGAGATGAGAGAGAGATTACAGAGAGAGTAGATGATAGAGAGATGAGAGAGAGATTACAGAGAGAGTAGATTAGAGAGAGATGATATAGAGATGAGAGAGAGATTACAGAGAGAGTAGATGATAGAGAGATAATAGAGAGATTACAGAGAGAGTAGATGATAGAGAGATAATAGAGAGATGAGATCATAGAGTGATGATATAGAGATGAGAGAGAGATTACAGAGAGAGTAGATGATAGAGAGATAATAGAGAGATGAGATCATAGAGAGATGATATAGATATGAGAGAGAGATTACAGAGAGAGTAGATGATAGAGAGATAATAGAGAGATGAGATCATAGAGTGATGATATAGAGATGAGAGAGAGATTACAGAGAGAGTAGATGATAGAGAGATGATAGAGATATGAGATCATAGAGAGATGAGATGATACAGACAAGATAGAGAGATGTGATGATAGAGAGATGAGATGATTGAGAGATGATAGAGAGAGATGATATAGAGATGAGAGAGAGATTACAGAGAGAGTAGATGATAGAGAGATGAGAGAGAGATTACAGAGAGAGTAGATTAGAGAGAGATGATATAGATATGAGAGAGAGATTACAGAGAGAGTAGATGATAGAGAGATGATAGAGAGATGAGATGATAGAGAGATGAGATGATACAGACAAGATAGAGAGATGTGATGATAGAGAGATGAGATGATTGAGAGATGATAGAGAGAGAGATGATATAGATATGAGAGAGAGATTACAGAGAGAGTAGATGATAGAGAGATGAGAGAGAGATTACAGAGAGAGTAGATTAGAGAGAGATGATATAGATATGAGAGAGAGATTACAGAGAGAGTAGATGATAGAGAGATGATAGAGAGATGAGATCATAGAGAGTTGTCCTACCAGTTGTTACACTCCTCCTGAACGGTCTGTCCGAAGGGGTAGACCATGCCGTGGTATTCACAGGGACAGTCTGAGGCCTTCACACAACTTCCCTCCTCATAGATCAGGTCTGGGAGAGACACATTCAGACAGAGAGAGGAATAGGAGACAGACAGAGAATTCAGTTAGTCTAGACATTGAGAGATGGGTTGGAATATGGGTCTCTAATAGGTCTAACTCAGGGAGAGGGGATATGGGGAGAGTGTAGAAGACAGGTGGTTTGTAAAGGGTTAATAAGTAGATTTTACACCTTTAGAACTAATGTTTTAACTCGTTAATTGAAATTAACCAATTCGTTATTAACTGTTTATTAATGATTCAGAAACTATCCACAAACAAATTACTAACGGTATGAAACGACTTCTACTAAACTCTTTCCAACCTCTTTATAAAGTCTTATTTTATAAAGTCTTGTTTTATAAAGTCTATTTTATAAAGTCTTATTTTATAAAGTCTTATTTTATAAAGTCTTGTTTTATAACATCTAATTTTATAAAGTCTTATTTTATAAAGTCTTATTTAATAAAGTATTATTTTATAAAGTATTATTTTAAAAATAATTATTTTATAAAGTCTTATTTTATAAAGTATTACTTTATAAAGTCTTATTTTATAAAGTCTTGTTTTATAACGTCTAATTTTATAAAGTCTTATTTTATAAAGTCTTATTTTATAAAGTCTTATTTTATAAATAATTATTTAATAAAGTCTTATTTAATAAAGTATTATTTTATAAAGTATTATTTTAAAAATAATTATTTTATAAAGTCTTATTTTATAAAGTATTACTTTATAAAGTCTTATTTTATAAAGTCTTATTTTATAAAGTCTAATTTTATAAAGTCTTATTTTATAAAGTCTTCAAAATGCATGACAAAAGAGGGAGCGCTGCTTTGGAATCACCTGTGAAGACAAAGAGAGGTGCTCATGGGAGAACGGGGAATAACAAACTAAACAAGTTGCAGCTGTGTAGAAGCATCATACTTCAAAAACAAACGAACGAAGTTGCAGCTGTGTAAAAGCATCATACTTCAAAAACAAACAAACAAAGTTGCAGCTGTGTAAAAGCATCATACTTCAAAAACAAACAAACAAAGTTGCAGCTGTGTAAATGCATCAAACTTCAAAAACAAACGTAAGTACTTTATTTTATTATTATTATTATATTATTATTTCAGCCGCTATTCCATGTTCGAAACAGAGAAAGGCACCAACGCGTCACGGCTCACAGGCCTTCTTCATGTCGCAGTGCCTTTAATGTAAGAGTATTACCAAGTAAAGTAACAGTAATCAACAACAGGAGCGTAAGTCTCACCGTCGGGACAGTAGCATCCGTCTAGACACTGCAGCTTGTTGTCGAAGCACATTCTGTCCACGTTACAGGACACAGGGCAGCAGGTGATGCACTCCTTATACTGCAGACCTGGAGGGCACGGCATCGCTGGGGAACACAGGAAGTGACACCGTGAGACAGGATGTAGCATCACAAGACAGGAAGTAACACCGTGAGACAGGATGTAGCATCACAAGACAGGAAGTGACATTAGCGGGACATGAAGTGATATCACGAGACAGGAAGTAAAATCACAAGACAGGAAGTGACACCGTGAGACAGGATGTAACATCACAAGACAGGAAGTGACACCGTGAGACAGGATGTAACATCACAAGACAGGAAGTGACATTAGCGGGACATGAAGTGATATCACGAGACAGGAAGTAACATCACAAGACAGGAAGTGACACCGTGAGACAGGAGGTAACATCACAAGACAGGAAGTGACATTAGCGGGACATGAAGTGATATCACGAGACAGGAAGTAACATCACAAGACAGGAAGTGACACCGTGAGACAGGATGTAACATCACAAGACAGGAAGTAACATTAGCGGGACATGAAGTGATATCACGAGACAGGAGGTAACATCACAAGACAGGAAGTGACATTATCGGAACATGAAGTGATATCACGAGACAAGATGTAACATCACAAGACAGGAAGTGACACTGTGAGACAGGATGTAACATCACAAGACAGGAAGTGACATTAGCGGGACATGAAGTGATATCACGAGACAGGAGGTAACATCACAAGACAGGAAGTGACATTATCGGAACATGAAGTGATATCACGAGACAGGAAGTAACATCACAAGACAGGAAGTGACACCGTGAGACAGGATGTAACATCACAAGACAGGAAGTAACATTAGCGGGACATGAAGTGATATCACGAGACAGGATGTAACATCACAAGACAGGAAGTGACACCGTGAGACAGGATGTAACATCACAAGACAGGAAGTGACATTAGCGGGACATGAAGTGATATCACGAGACAGGAAGTAACATCACAAGACAGGAAGTGACACCGTGAGACAGGAGGTAACATCACAAGACAGGAAGTGACATTAGCGGGACATGAAGTGACATCACGAGACAGGAGGTAACGTTACAAATGTTTGACATTACATTTGTCTTGGGGGTTTGTTTCGTGTAATTACATACCATGTGTGACTTGAAGGAATGTTTTTTGGGGGGCAACAAGCCAACTGAAACGGCACTTAATTATCTGCACTAAAACTAACTACAGTGAATCCTGCATGAGGGTTTGGGTAAATAACGTTATGAAGGGAACCTACCACACTGTGGTATGTGAGTCCGCCAGTCCGTCAGTGGGTGGTCGGCGTGGGCACAGGCCCGGGCATACTCCGTGAACACCTGGCATACCACATCACCGTTGGGACCCGACCTTCATTCAGGGCAAGATAAAAAACAGAATACGACTCTTTCACTGAACAGAAGCCAAAGACAGGTCGACAGGGAGACAGGATTTTACACTGAAGCTTTACAACACCTACAAAATACTTACAGAGGAAGGGATATAGTTTAGAACACGCACAAAACACTTACAGAGAAGGGATGTAGTTTAGAACACGCACAAAACACTTACAGTGGAAGGGATGTAGTTTAGAACACGTACAAAACACTTACAGAGAAGGGGTGTAGTTTAGAACACGTACAAAACACTTACAGAGAAGGGATGTAGTTTAGAACACGTACAAAACAATTACAGAGAAGGGATTTAGTTTAGAATACTACAAAACACTTACAGAGAAGGGATGTAGTTTAGAATACCTACAAAACACTTACAGAGAAGGGATGTAGTTTAGAATACCTACAAAACACTTACAGAGGAAGGGATGTAGTTTAGAACACATACAAAACACTTACAGTGGAAGGGATGTAGTTTAGAACATGTACAAAACACTTACAGAGAAGGGATGTAGTTTAGAACATGTACAAAACACTTACAGAGAAGGGATGTAGTTTAGAACACATACAAAACACTTACAGAGAAGGGATGTAGTTTAGAACAGGTACAAAACACTTACAGAGAAGGGATGTAGTTTAGAACACATACAAAACACTTACAGAGAAGGGATGTAGTTTAGAACACGTACAAAACACTTACAGAGAAGGGATGTAGTTTAGAACACATACAAAACACTTACAGAGAAGGGATGTAGTTTAGAACACATACAAAACACTTACAGAGAAGGGATGTAGTTTAGAACACGTACAAAACACTTACAGAGAAGGGATGTAGTTTAGAACACGTACAAAACAATTACAGAGAAGGGATTTAGTTTAGAATACCTACAAAACACTTACAGAGAAGGGATGTAGTTTAGAATACCTACAAAACACTTACAGAGAAGGGATGTAGTTTAGAATACCTACAAAACACTTACAGAGGAAGGGATGTAGTTTAGAACACATACAAAACACTTACAGTGGAAGGGATGTAGTTTAGAACATGTACAAAACACTTACAGAGAAGGGATGTAGTTTAGAACATGTACAAAACACTTACAGAGAAGGGATGTAGTTTAGAACACATACAAAACACTTACAGAGAAGGGATGTAGTTTAGAACAGGTACAAAACACTTACAGAGAAGGGATGTAGTTTAGAACACATACAAAACACTTACAGAGAAGGGATGTAGTTTAGAACACGTACAAAACACTTACAGAGAAGGGATGTAGTTTAGAACACGTACAAAACACTTACAGAGAAGGGATGTAGTTTAGAACACATACAAAACACTTACAGAGAAGGGATGTAGTTTAGAACACGTACAAAACACTTACAGAGAAGGGATGTAGTTTAGAACACATACAAAACACTTACAGAGAAGGGATGTAGTTTAGAACAGGTACAAAACACTTACAGAGAAGGGATGTAGTTTAGAACATGTACAAAACACTTACAGAGAAGGGATGTAGTTTAGAACACGTACAAAACACTTACAGTGGAAGGGATGAAGAAGTATCCATTTTGCAGTTTTCATCACGTACAAAAATGATTATAGTAATGTTCCTAGTTGTAGTATTTGTAGACTAGTTAATACTAACAGAGGTCGTTGGTGACTAGTTAATATTAACAGAGGTCGTTGGTGACTAGTTATTACTAACAGAGGTCGTTGGTGACTAGTCAGTACTAACAGAGGTCGTTGGTGACTCGTCAGTACTTACAGACAGAGGTCGTTGGTGACTAGTCAGTACAAACAGACAGAGGTCGTTGGTGACTAGTCATTACTAACAGACAGAGGTCGTTGGTGACTAGTCAGTACTTACAGACAGAGGTCGTTGGTGACTAGTCAGTACTTACAGACAGAGGTCGTTGGTGACTAGTCAGTACTTACAGACAGAGGTCGTTGGTGACTAGTCATTACTAACAGACAGAGGTCGTTGGTGACTAGTCAGTACTTACAGACAGAGGTCGTTGGTGACTAGTCAGTACTAACAGACAGAGGTCGTTGGTGACTAGTCAGTACTTACAGACAGAGGTCGTTGGTGACTAGTCATTACTAACAGACAGAGGTCGTTGGTGACTAGTCAGTACTTATAGACAGAGGTCGTTGATGACTAGTCAGTACTTACAGACAGAGGTCGTTGGTGACTAGTCAGTACTTACAGACAGAGGTCGTTGGTGACTAGTCAGTACTTACAGACAGAGGTCGTTGGTGACTAGTCAGTACTAATAGACAGAGGTCGTTGGTGACTAGTCATTACTAACAGACAGAGGTCGTTGGTGACTAGTCAGTACTTACAGACAGAGGTCGTTGGTGACTAGTCAGTACTAATAGACAGAGGTCGTTGGTGACTAGTCAGTACTTATAGACAGAGGTCGTTGGTGACTAGTCATTACTAACAGACAGAGGTCGTTGGTGACTAGTCAGTACTTACAGACAGAGGTCGTTGGAGCAGCTAGCCATGTAAGACAGAGCTCGTTGGTGACTAGTCAGTACTTACAGATAGAGGTCGTTGGTGACTAGTTATTACTAACAGACAGAGGTCGTTGGAGCAGCTAGCCATGTAAGACAGAGGTCGTTGGTGACTAGTCAGTACTTACAGACAGAGGTCGTTGGAGCAGCTAGCCATGTAAGACAGAGGACTGACAAACTCATGACAGCCGGTAAATGGTTCCTCCAGAAGCATTGCACACACCTCCTCCACTTTCTGTTGGTGAAAACAAAGTAAGCACAAGGTCCAAGTTTACCTCACACAAACCCAGAACAGGAAATTAATCACACAAACCCAGAACAGGAAATTAATCACACAAACCCAGAACAGGAAATGAATCACACAAACCCAGAACAGGAAATTAATCACACAAACACAGAACAGGAAATTAATCACACAAACCCAGAACAGGAAATTAATCACACAAACCCAGAACAGGAAATTAATCACACAAACCCAGAACAGGAAATTAATCACACAAACCCAGAACAGGAAAATAAAGAACACACACAGAGTTAGAGTAGTTCAATTTAGGATAATTAAATCTAAAAAAGTGTGTAAGATTCAAAAATGTCCTTTTTAAATAATTGTGGTCCCTCAGGTAGAGACTGAGAACCACTGGTCCAAGCAGAGACTTGGCAGTTAGCAGCAACAGAGATGTCTTCATAACACAATCACTTCCTGTATGTGAGGTTAAGGTCAGGGTTATTCACTACCTGTATGTGAGGGTTAAGGTCAGGGTTATTCAATACCTGTATGTGAGGTTAAGGTCAGGGTTATTCACTACCTGTATGTGAGGGTTAAGGTCAGGGCTATTCACTACCTGTATGTGAGGTTAAGGTCAGGGTTATTCACTACCTGTATGTGTGGGTCAGGGTTATTCACTACCTGTATGTGAGGGTTAAGGTCAGGGTTATTCACTACCTGTATGTGTGGGTCAGGGTTATTCACTACCTGTATGTGAGGATTAAGGTCAGGGTTATTCACTACCTGTATGTGAGGGTTAAGGTCAGGGTTATTCACTACTTGTATGTGAGGTTAAGGTCAGGGTTATTCACTACCTGTATGTGAGGTTAAGGTCAGGGTTATTCACTACCTGTATGTGTGGGCCAGGGTTACTCACCAGTAGTATGTGTGGGTCAGGGTTACTCACCAGTAGTATGTGTGGGTCAGGGTTACTCACCAGTAGTATGTGTGGGTCAGGGTTACTCACCAGTAGTATGTGCGGGTCAGGGTTACTCACCAGTAGTATGTGTGGGTCAGGGTTATTCCCCACCTGTATGTGTGGGTCAGAGTTACTCACCAGTAGTATGTGTGGGTCAGGGTTACTCACCAGTAGTATGTGTGGGTCAGGGTTACTCACCAGTAGTATGTGTGGGTCAGGGTTACTCACCAGTAGTATGTGCGGGTCAGCGTTACTCACCAGTAGTATGTGCGGGTCAGGGTTGCTCACCAGTAGTATGTGCGGGTCAGGGTTACTCACCAGTAGTATGTGAGGGTCAGGGTTACTCACCAGTAGTATGTGAGGGTCAGAGTTACTCACCAGTAGTATGTGCAGGTCAGGGTTGCTCACCAGTAGTATGTGCGGGTCAGGGTTACTCACCAGTAGTATGTGTGGGTCAGGGTTGCTCACCAGTAGTATGTGCGGGTCAGGGTTACTCACCAGTAGTATGTGTGGGTCAGGGTTACTCACCAGTAGTATGTGTGGGTCAGGGTTACTCACCAGTAGTATGTGTGGGTCCGGGTTACTCACCAGTAGTATGTGCGGGTCAGGGTTACTCACCAGTAGTATTTGTGGGTCAGGGTTACTCACCAGTAGTATGTGTGGGTCAGGGTTACTCACCAGTAGTATGTGTGGGTCAGGGTTACTCACCAGTAGTATGTGCAGGTCAGGGTTACTCACCAGTAGTATGTGAGGGTCAGGGTTACTCACCAGTAGTATTTGTGGGTCAGGGTTACTCACCAGTAGTATGTGTGGGTCAGGGTTACTCACCAGTAGTATGTGAGGGTCAGGGTTACTCACCAGTAGTATGTGCGGGTCAGGGTTACTCACCATTAGTATGTGAGGGTCAGGGTTACTCACCAGTAGTATGTGCGGGTCAGGGTTACTCACCATTAGTATGTGAGGGTCAGGGTTACTCACCAGTAGTATGTGTGGGTCAGGGTTACTCACCAGTAGTATGTGTGGGTCACGTGAGGCGCAGGGCGAGGGGAACATGAAGGGCACCATGGGACACCTGGCCTGGTGAAGCTCCTCCTCCACCCAGCTGTTCCCAAACATGGACAGGTCCTCCGTCACCACACCTGTATGGGGAGACAGGTGGAGCACAGCAGAACATTACCACCGCGACAAGATGTTGTTCCAGCCCTACTTCTAACACACCTAATTGTAGCAGTAAGGTGCTCGTCAGGCCCTTGACCACCTGATTGTAGCAGTAAGGTGCTCTTCGGGACCTTGACCACCTGATTGTAGCAGTAAGGTGCTCTTCAGGACCTTGACCGCCTGATTGTAGCAGTAAGGTGCTCTTCGGGACCTTGACCACCTGATTGTAGCAGTAAGGTGCTCTTCGGGACCTTGACCACCTGATTGTAGCAGTAAGGTGCTCTTCAGGGCCTTGACAACCTGATTGTAGCAGTAAGGTGCTCTTCAGTACCTTGATCAGCTGAATCAGGTGTGTTACAGCTGAGATGGAGCAAAAGCCTGCACCCCTGTGAGCTTTCCAGAGGGAGGGGCCACCATTACTGGATCTGACCTGTGACTGTTCTCTCTTTCTCTGTTCTTACCGTAGCTGGTCTTCAGTCCCTCCTCTACTGTTCTCTCATTCTCTGTTCTTACCGTAGCTGGTCTTCAGTCCCTCCTCTACTGTTCTCTCATTCTCTGTTCCTTACCGTAGCTGGTCTTCAGTCCCTCCTCTACTGTTCTCTCATTCTCTGTTCTTACCGTAGCTGGTCTTCAGTCCCTCCTCTACTGTTCTCTCTTTCTCTGTTCCTTACCGTAGCTGGTCTTCAGTCCCTCCTCTACTGTTCTCTCTTTCTCTGTTCTTACCGTAGCTGGTCTTCAGTCCCCCCTCTACTGTTCTCTCTTTCTCTGTTCTACCGTAGCTGGTCTTCAGTCCCTCCTCTACTGTTCTCTCTTTCTCTGTTCTTACCGTAGCTGGTCTTCAGTCCCTCCTCTACTGTTCTCTCTGTCTCTGTTCTTACCGTAGCTGGTCTTCAGTCCCTCCTCTACTGTTCTCTCTTTCTCTGTTCTTACCGTAGCTGGTCTTCAGTCCCTCCTCTACTGTTCTCTCTTCCTCTGTTCTTACCGTAGCTGGTCTTCAGTCTCTCCTCTACTGTTCTCTCTTTCTCTGTTCTTACCGTAGCTGGTCTTCAGTCCCCCCTCTACTGTTCTCTCTTTCTCTGTTCTACCGTAGCTGGTCTTCAGTCCCTCCTCTACTGTTCTCTCTTTCTCTGTTCTTACCGTAGCTGGTCTTCAGTCCCTCCTCTACTGTTCTCTCTGTCTCTGTTCTTACCGTAGCTGGTCTTCAGTCCTTCCTCTACTGTTCTCTCTTTCTCTGTTCTTACCGTAGCTGGTCTTTCCTCTACTGTTTTCTTTCTCTGTTCTTACCGTAGCTGGTCTTCAGTCCCTCCTCTACTGTTCTCTCTTTCTCTGTTCTTACCGTAGCTGGTCTTCAGGTCATCCTCTACTGTTCTCTCTTTCTCTGTTCTACCGTAGCTGGTCTTCAGTCCTCCTCTACTGTTCTCTCTTTCTCTGTTCTTACCGTAGCTGGTCTTCAGTCCCTCCTCTACTGTTCTCTCTTTCTCTGTTTCAGTAGCTGGTCTGTTCTTACTGTTCTCTCTTTCTCTGTTCTTACCGTAGCTGGTCTTCAGTCCCTCTCTACTGTTCTCTCTTTCTGTTCCTTACCGTAGCTGGTCTTCAGTCCCTCTCTACTGTTTCTCTTTCTCTGTTCTTACCGTAGCTGGTCTTCAGTCCCTCCTCTACTGTTCTCTCTTTCTCTGTTCTTACCGTAGCTGGTCTTTAGGTCATCCTCTACTGTTCTCTCTTTCTCTGTTCTTACCGTAGCTGGTCTTCAGTCCCTCCTCTACTGTTCTCTCTTTCTCTGTTCTTACCGTAGCTGGTCTTCAGTCCATCCTCTACTGTTCTCTCTTTCTCTGTTCTTACCGTAGCTGGTCTTCAGTCCCTCCTCTACTGTTCTCTCTTTCTCTGTTCTTACCGTAGCTGGTCTTCAGTCCCCCTCTACTGTTCTCTCTTTCTCTGTTCTTACCGTAGCTGGTCTTCAGTCCCCCTCTACTGTTCTCTCTTTCTCTGTTCTTACCGTAGCTGGTCTTCAGTCCCTCCTCTACTGTTCTCTCTTTCTCTGTTCTTACCGTAGCTGGTCTTCAGTCCCTCCTCTACTGTTCTCTCTTTCTCTGTTCTTACCGTAGCTGGTCTTCAGTCCTCCTCTACTGTTCTCTCTTTCTCTGTTCTTACCGTAGCTGGTCTTCAGTCCCTCCTCTACTGTTCTCTCTTTCTCTGTTCTTACCGTAGCTGGTCTTCAGTCCCTCCTCTACTGTTCTCTCTTTCTCTGTTCTTACCGTAGCTGGTCTTCAGTCCCTCCTCTACTGTTCTCTCTTCCTCTGTTCTTACCGTAGCTGGTCTTCAGTCTCTCCTCTACTGTTCTCTCTTTCTCTGTTCTTACCGTAGCTGGTCTTCAGTCCCCCCTCTACTGTTCTCTCTTTCTCTGTTCTACCGTAGCTGGTCTTCAGTCCCTCCTCTACTGTTCTCTCTTTCTCTGTTCTTACCGTAGCTGGTCTTCAGTCCCTCCTCTACTGTTCTCTCTTTCTCTGTTCTTACCGTAGCTGGTCTTCAGTCCCTCCTCTACTGTTCTCTCTTTCTCTGTTCCTTACCGTAGCTGGTCTTCAGTCCCTCCTCTACTGTTCTCTCTTTCTCTGTTCTTACCGTAGCTGGTCTTCAGTCCCTCCTCTACTGTTCTCTCTTTCTCTGTTCTTACCGTAGCTGGTCTTTAGGTCATCCTCTACTGTTCTCTCATTCTCTGTTCTTACCGTAGTCTTGGTCCCTCCTCTACTGTTCTCTCTCTTTCTCTGTTCTTACCGTAGCTGGTCTTCAGTCCCCCTCTACTGTTCTCTCTTTCTCTGTTCTTACCGTAGCTGGTCTTCAGTCCCTCCTCTACTGTTCTCTCTTTCTCTGTTCTTACCGTAGCTGGTCTTCAGTCCCCCTCTACTGTTCTCTCTTTCTCTGTTCTTACAGTAGCTGGTCTTCAGTCCCCCCTCTACTGTTCTCTCTTTCTCTGTTCTTACCGTAGCTGGTCTTCAGTCCCTCCTCTACTGTTCTCTCTTTCTCTGTTCTTACCGTAGCTGGTCTTCAGTCCCTCCTCTACTGTTCTCTCTTTCTCTGTTCTTACCGTAGCTGGTCTTCAGTCCCTCCTCTACTGTTCTCTCTTTCTCTGTTCTTACCGTAGCTGGTCTTCAGTCCCTCCTCTACTGTTCTCTCTTTCTCTGTTCTTACCGTAGCTGGTCTTCAGTCCCTCCTCTACTGTTCTCTACTGTTTCTCTGTTCTTACCGTAGCTGGTCTTCAGTCCCTCCTCTACTGTTCTCTCTTTCTCGTTCTTCGTGTTCTTACCGTAGCTGGTCTTCAGTCCCTCCTCTACTGTTCTCTCTTTCTCTGTTCTTACCGTAGCTGGTCTTCAGTCCCTCCTCTACTGTTCTCTCTTTCTCTGTTCTTACCGTAGCTGGTCTTCAGTCCCTCCTCTACTGTTCTCTCTTTCTCTGTTCTTACCGTAGCTGGTCTTCAGTCCCTCCTCTACTGTTCTCTCTTTCTCTGTTCTTACCGTAGCTGGTCTTCAGTCCCTCCTCTACTGTTCTCTCTTTCTCTGTTCTTACCGTAGCTGGTCTTCAGTCCCTCCTCTACTGTTCTCTCTTTCTCTGTTCTTACCGTAGCTGGTCTTCAGTCCCTCCTCTACTGTTCTCTCTTTCTCTGTTCTTACCGTAGCTGGTCTTCAGTCCCTCCTCTACTGTTCTCTCTTTCTCTGTTCTTACCGTAGCTGGTCTTCAGTCCCTCCTCTACTGTTCTCTCTTTCTCTGTTCTTACCGTAGCTGGTCTTCAGTCCCTCCTCTACTGTTCTCTCTTTCTCTGTTCTTACCGTAGCTGGTCTTCAGTCCCAGTCCTCTACTGTTCTCTCTTTCTCTGTTCTTACCGTAGCTGGTCTTCAGTCCCTCCTCTACTGTTCTCTCTTTCTCTGTTCTTACCGTAGCTGGTCTTCAGTCCCTCCTCTACTGTTCTCTCTTTCTCTGTTCTTACCGTAGCTGGTCTTCAGTCCCTCCTCTACTGTTCTCTCTTTCTCTGTTCTTACCGTAGCTGGTCTTCAGTCCCTCCTCTACTGTTCTCTCTTTCTCTGTTCTTACCGTAGCTGGTCTTCAGTCCCTCCTCTACTGTTCTCTCTTTCTCTGTTCTTACCGTAGCTGGTCTTCAGTCCCTCCTCTACTGTTCTCTCTTTCTCTGTTCTTACCGTAGCTGGTCTTCAGTCCCTCCTCCACTGTTCTCTCTTTCTCTGTTCTTACCGTAGCTGGTCTTCAGTCCCTCCTCTACTGTTCTCTCTTTCTCTGTTCTTACCGTAGCTGGTCTTCAGTCCCTCCTCTACTGTTCTCTCTTTCTCTGTTCTTACCGTAGCTGGTCTTCAGTCCCTCCTCTACTGTTCTCTCTTTCTCTGTTCTTACCGTAGCTGGTCTTCAGTCCCTCCTCTACTGTTCTCTCTTTCTCTGTTCTTACCGTAGCTGGTCTTCAGTCTTCACTGTTCCTCTCTGTTCTTCTACTGTTCTCTCTTTCTCTGTTCTTACCGTAGCTGGTCTTCAGTCCCTCCTCTACTGTTCTCTCTTTCTCTGTTCTTACCGTAGCTGGTCTTCAGTCCCTCCTCTACTGTTCTCTCTTACTCTGTTCTTTGTGTGGCTGGTCTTCAGTCCCTCCTCTACTGTTCTCTCTTTCTCTGTTCTTACCGTAGCTGGTCTTCAGTCCCTCCTCTACTGTTCTCTCTTTCTCTGTTCTTACCGTAGCTGGTCTTCAGTCCCTCCTCTACTGTTCTCTCTTTCTCTGTTCTTACCGTAGCTGGTCTTCAGTCCCTCCTCTACTGTTCTCTCTTTCTTTCTCTGTTCTTACCGTAGCTGGTCTTCAGTCCCTCCTCTACTGTCCTCTCTTTCTCTTTTCTTACCGTAGCTGGTCTTCAGTCCCTCCTCTACTGTTCTCTCTTTCTCTGTTCTTACCGTAGCTGGTCTTCAGTCCCTCCTCTACTGTTCTCTCTTTCTCTGTTCTTACCGTAGCTGGTCTTCAGTCCCTCCTCTACTGTTCTCTCTTTCTCTGTTCTTACCGTAGCTGGTCTTCAGTCCCTCCTCTACTGTCTCTCTTTCTCTGTTCTTACCGTAGCTGGTCTTCAGTCCCTCCTCTACTGTTCTCTCTTTCTCTGTTCTTACCGTAGCTGGTCTTCAGTCCCTCCTCTACTGTCCTCTCTTTCTCTGTTCTTACCGTAGCTGGTCTTCAGTCCCTCCTCTACTGTTCTCTCTTTCTCTGTTCTTACCGTAGCTGGTCTTCAGTCCCTCCTCTACTGTTCTCTCTTTCTCTGTTCTTACCGTAGCTGGTCTTCAGTCCCTCCTCTACTGTTCTCTCTTTCTCTGTTCTTACCGTAGCTGGTCTTCAGTCCCTCCTCTACTGTTCTCTCTTTCTCTGTTCTTACCGTAGCTGGTCTTTAGGTCATCCCCTACTGTTCTCTCTTTCTCTGTTCTTACCGTAGCTGGTCTTCAGTCCCCCCTCTACTGTTCTCTCTTTCTCTGTTCTTACCGTAGCTGGTCTTCAGTCTCTACTGTTCTCTCTTTCTCTGTTCTTACCGTAGCTGGTCTTCAGTCCCTCCTCTACTGTTCTCTCTTTCTCTGTTCTTACCGTAGCTGGTCTTCAGTCCCTCCTCTACTGTTCTCTCTCTTTCTCTGTTCTTACCGTAGCTGGTCTTCAGTCCCTCCTCTACTGTTCTCTCTTTCTCTGTTCTTACCGTAGCTGGTCTTCAGTCCCCCCTCTACTGTTCTCTCTTTCTCTGTTCTTACCGTAGCTGGTCATCAGTCCATCCTCTACTGTTCTCTCTTTCTCTGTTCTTACCGTAGCTGGTCTTCAGTCCCTCCTCTACTGTTCTCTCTTTCTCTGTTCTTACCGTAGCTGGTCTTTAGGTCATCCCCTACTGTTCTCTCTTTCTCTGTTCTTACCGTAGCTGGTCTTCAGTCCCCCCTCTACTGTTCTCTCTTTCTCTGTTCTTACCGTAGCTGGTCTTCAGTCTCTCCTCTACTGTTCTCTCTTTCTCTGTTCTTACCGTAGCTGGTCTTCAGTCCCTCCTCTACTGTTCTCTCTTTCTCTGTTCTTACCGTAGCTGGTCTTCAGTCCCTCCTCTACTGTTCTCTCTTTCTCTGTTCTTACCGTAGCTGGTCTTCAGTCCCTCCTCTACTGTTCTCTCTTTCTCTGTTCTTACCGTAGCTGGTCTTCAGTCCCCCTCTACTGTTCTCTCTTTCTCTGTTCTTACCGTAGCTGGTCTTCAGTCCCTCCTCTACTGTTCTCTCTTTCTCTGTTCTTACCGTAGCTGGTCTTCAGTCCCTCCTCTACTGTTCTCTCTTTCTCTGTTCTTACCGTAGCTGGTCTTCAGTCCCTCCTCTACTGTTCTCTCTTTCTCTGTTCTTACCGTAGCTGGTCTTTAGGTCATCCTCTACTGTTCTCTCTTTCTCTGTTCTTACCGTAGCTGGTCTTCAGTCCCTCCTCTACTGTTCTCTCTTTCTCTGTTCTTACCGTAGCTGATCTTCAGTCCCTCCTCTACTGTTCTCTCTTTCTCTGTTCTTACCGTAGCTGGTCTTTAGGTCATCCTCTACTGTTCTCTCTTTCTCTGTTCTTACCGTAGCTGGTCTTCAGTCCCTCCTCTACTGTTCTCTCTTTCTCTGTTCTTACCGTAGCTGGTCTTCAGTCCCTCCTCTACTGTTCTCTCTTTCTCTGTTCTTACCATAGCTGGTCTTTAGGTCATCCTCTACTGTTCTCTCTTTCTCTGTTCTTACCGTAGCTGGTCTTCAGTCCCTCCTCTACTGTTCTCTCTTTCTCTGTTCTTACCGTAGCTGGTCTTCAGTCCCTCCTCTACTGTTCTCTCTTTCTCTGTTCTTACCGTAGCTGGTCTTTAGGTCATCCTCTACTGTTCTCTCTTTCTCTGTTCTTACCGTAGCTGGTCATCAGTCCATCCTCTACTGTTCTCTCTTTCTCTGTTCTTACCGTAGCTGGTCTTCAGTCCCCCTCTACTGTTCTCTCATTCTCTGTTCTTACCGTAGCTGGTCTTCAGTCCCTCCTCTACTGTTCTCTCTTTCTCTGTTCTTAAAGTAGCTGGTCTTTAGGTCATCCTCTACTGTTCTCTCTTTCTCTGTTCTTACCGTAGCTGGTCTTCAGTCCCTCCTCTACTGTTCTCTCTTTCTCTGTTCTTACCGTAGCTGGTCTTCAGTCCCCCTCTACTGTTCTCTCATTCTCTGTTCTTACCGTAGCTGGTCTTCAGTCCCCCTCTACTGTTCTCTCATTCTCTGTTCTTACCGTAGCTGGTCTTCAGTCCCTCCTCTACTGTTCTCTCTTTCTCTGTTCTTAAAGTAGCTGGTCTTTAGGTCATCCTCTACTGTTCTCTCTTTCTCTGTTCTTACCGTAGCTGGTCTTCAGTCCCTCCTCTACTGTTCTCTCTTTCTCTGTTCTTACCGTAGCTGGTCTTCAGTCCCCCTCTACTGTTCTCTCATTCTCTGTTCTTACCGTAGCTGGTCTTCAGTCCCTCCTCTACTGTTCTCTCTTTCTCTGTTCTTACCGTAGCTGGTCTTCAGTACCCTCCTCTACTGTTCTCTCTTTCTCTGTTCTTGCCGTAGCTGGTCTTCAGTCCCTCCTCTACTGTTCTCTCTTTCTCTGTTCTTACCGTAGCTGGTCTTCAGTCCCTCCTCTACTGTTCTCTCTGTCTCTGTTCTTACCGTAGCTGGTCTTCAGTCCCTCCTCTACTGTTCTCTCATTCTCTGTTCTTACCGTAGCTGGTCTTCAGTCCCCCCTCTACTGTTCTCTCATTCTCTGTTCTTACCGTAGCTCGTCATCAGTCCCTCCTCTATTGTTCTCTCTTTCTCTGTTCTTACCGTAGCTGGTCTTCAGTCCCTCCTCTACTGTTCTCTCTTTCTCTGTTCTTACCGTAGCTGGTCTTTAGGTCATCCTCCACTGTTCTCTATTTCTCTGTTCTTACCGTAGCTGGTCATCAGTCCATCCTCTACTGTTCTCTCTTTCTCTGTTCTTACCGTAGCTGGTCTTCAGTCCCTACTCTACTGTTCTCTCTTTCTCTGTTCTTACCGTAGCTGGTCTTTAGGTCATCCCCTACTGTTCTCTCTTTCTCTGTTCTTACCGTAGCTGGTCTTCAGTCCCCCCTCTACTGTTCTCTCTTTCTCTGTTCTTACCGTAGCTGGTCTTCAGTCTCTACTGTTCTCTCTTTCTCTGTTCTTACCGTAGCTGGTCTTCAGTCCCTCCTCTACTGTTCTCTCTTTCTCTGTTCTTACCGTAGCTGGTCTTCAGTCCCTCCTCTACTGTTCTCTCTTTCTCTGTTCTTACCGTAGCTGGTCTTCAGTCCCTCCTCTACTGTTCTCTCTTTCTCTGTTCTTACCGTAGCTGGTCTTCAGTCCCCCCTCTACTGTTCTCTCTTTCTCTGTTCTTACCGTAGCTGGTCATCAGTCCATCCTCTACTGTTCTCTCTTTCTCTGTTCTTACCGTAGCTGGTCTTCAGTCCCTACTCTACTGTTCTCTCTTTCTCTGTTCTTACCGTAGCTGGTCTTTAGGTCATCCAGTACTGTTCTCTCTTTCTCTGTTCTTACCGTAGCTGGTCTTCAGTCCCCCCTCTACTGTTCTCTCTTTCTCTGTTCTTACCGTAGCTGGTCTTCAGTCTCTCCTCTACTGTTCTCTCTTTCTCTGTTCTTACCGTAGCTGGTCTTCAGTCCCTCCTCTACTGTTCTCTCTTTCTCTGTTCTTACCGTAGCTGGTCTTCAGTCCCTCCTCTACTGTTCTCTCTTTCTCTGTTCTTACCGTAGCTGGTCTTCAGTCCCTCCTCTACTGTTCTCTCTTTCTCTGTTCTTACCGTAGCTGGTCTTCAGTCCCCCTCTACTGTTCTCTCTTTCTCTGTTCTTACCGTAGCTGGTCTTCAGTCCCTCCTCTACTGTTCTCTCTTTCTCTGTTCTTACCGTAGCTGGTCTTCAGTCCCTCCTCTACTGTTCTCTCTTTCTCTGTTCTTACCGTAGCTGGTCTTCAGTCCCTCCTCTACTGTTCTCTCTTTCTCTGTTCTTACCGTAGCTGGTCTTTAGGTCATCCTCTACTGTTCTCTCTTTCTCTGTTCTTACCGTAGCTGGTCTTCAGTCCCTCCTCTACTGTTCTCTCTTTCTCTGTTCTTACCGTAGCTGATCTTCAGTCCCTCCTCTACTGTTCTCTCTTTCTCTGTTCTTACCGTAGCTGGTCTTTAGGTCATCCTCTACTGTTTCTCTCTTTCTCTGTTCTTACCGTAGCTGGTCTTCAGTCCCTCCTCTACTGTTCTCTCTTTCTCTGTTCTTACCGTAGCTGGTCTTCAGTCCCTCCTCTACTGTTCTCTCTTTCTCTGTTCTTACCATAGCTGGTCTTTAGGTCATCCTCTACTGTTCTCTCTTTCTCTGTTCTTACCGTAGCTGGTCTTCAGTCCCTCCTCTACTGTTCTCTCTTTCTCTGTTCTTACCGTAGCTGGTCTTCAGTCCCTCCTCTACTGTTCTCTCTTTCTCTGTTCTTACCGTAGCTGGTCTTTAGGTCATCCTCTACTGTTCTCTCTTTCTCTGTTCTTACCGTAGCTGGTCATCAGTCCATCCTCTACTGTTCTCTCTTTTCTGTTCTTACCGTAGCTGGTCTTCAGTCCCCTCTACTGTTCTCTCATTCTCTGTTCTTACCGTAGCTGGTCTTCAGTCCCTCCTCTACTGTTCTCTCTTTCTCTGTTCTTAAAGTAGCTGGTCTTTAGGTCATCCTCTACTGTTCTCTCTTTCTCTGTTCTTACCGTAGCTGGTCTTCAGTCCCTCCTCTACTGTTCTCTCTTTCTCTGTTCTTACCGTAGCTGGTCTTCAGTCCCCCTCTACTGTTCTCTCATTTACTGTTCTTACCGTAGCTGGTCTTCAGTCCCTCCTCTACTGTTCTCTCTTTCTCTGTTCTTACCGTAGCTGGTCTTCAGTCCCTCCTCTACTGTTCTCTCTTTCTCTGTTCTTACCGTAGCTGGTCTTCAGTCCCTCCTCTACTGTTCTCTCTTTCTCTGTTCTTACCGTAGCTGGTCTTCAGTCCCTCCTCTACTGTTCTCTCTGTCTCTGTTCTTACCGTAGCTGGTCTTCAGTCCCTCCTCTACTGTTCTCTCATTCTCTGTTCTTACCGTAGCTGGTCTTCAGTCCCCCCTCTACTGTTCTCTCATTCTCTGTTCTTACCGTAGCTCGTCATCAGTCCCTCCTCTATTGTTCTCTCTTTCTCTGTTCTTACCGTAGCTGGTCTTCAGTCCCTCCTCTACTGTTCTCTCTTTCTCTGTTCTTACCGTAGCTGGTCTTTAGGTCATCCTCCACTGTTCTCTATTTCTCTGTTCTTACCGTAGCTGGTCTTCAGTCCCTCCTCTACTGTTCTCTCTTTCTCTGTTCTTACCGTAGCTGGTCTTCAGTCCCTCCTCTACTGTTCTCTCTGTCTCTGTTCTTACAGTAGCTGGTCTTCAGTCCCCCCTCTACTGTTCTCTCTTTCTCTGTTCTTACCATAGCTGGTCTTCAGTCTCTCCTCTACTGTTCTCTCTTTCTCTGTTCTTACCGTAGCTGGTCTTCAGTCTCTCCTCTACTGTTCTCTCTTTCTCTGTTCTTACCATAGCTGGTCTTTAGGTCATCCTCTACTGTTCTCTCTTTCTCTGTTCTTACCGTAGCTGGTCTTCAGTCCCTCCTCTACTGTTCTCTCTTTCTCTGTTCTTACCGTAGCTGGTCTTCAGTCTCTCCTCTACTGTTCTCTCTTTCTCTGTTCTTACCGTAGCTGGTCTTCAGTCCCTCCTCTACTGTTCTCTCTTTCTCTGTTCTTACCGTAGCTGGTCTTCAGTCCCTCCTCTACTGTTCTCTCTTTCTCTGTTCTTACCGTAGCTGGTCTTCAGTCCCTCCTCTACTGTTCTCTCTTTCTCTGTTCTTACCGTAGCTGGTCTTCAGTCCCCTCTACTGTTCTCTCTTTCTCTGTTCTTACCGTAGCTGGTCTTCAGTCCCTCCTCTACTGTTCTCTCTTTCTCTGTTCTTACCGTAGCTGGTCTTCAGTCCCTCCTCTACTGTTCTCTCTTTCTCTGTTCTTACCGTAGCTGGTCTTCAGTCCCTCCTCTACTGTTCTCTCTTTCTCTGTTCTTACCGTAGCTGGTCTTTAGGTCATCCTCTACTGTTCTCTCTTTTCTCTGTTCTTACCGTAGCTGGTCTTCAGTCCCTCCTCTACTGTTCTCTCTTTCTCTGTTCTTACCGTAGCTGATCTTCAGTCCCTCCTCTACTGTTCTCTCTTTCTCTGTTCTTACCGTAGCTGGTCTTTAGGTCATCCTCTACTGTTCTCTCTTTCTCTGTTCTTACCGTAGCTGGTCTTCAGTCCCTCCTCTACTGTTCTCTCTTTCTCTGTTCTTACCGTAGCTGGTCTTCAGTCCCTCCTCTACTGTTCTCTCTTTCTCTGTTCTTACCATAGCTGGTCTTTAGGTCATCCTCTACTGTTCTCTCTTTCTCTGTTCTTACCGTAGCTGGTCTTCAGTCCCTCCTCTACTGTTCTCTCTTTCTCTGTTCTTACCGTAGCTGGTCTTCAGTCCCTCCTCTACTGTTCTCTCTTTCTCTGTTCTTATCGTAGCTGGTCTTTAGGTCATCCTCTACTGTTCTCTCTTTCTCTGTTCTTACCGTAGCTGGTCATCAGTCCATCCTCTACTGTTCTCTCTTTCTCTGTTCTTACCGTAGCTGGTCTTCAGTCCCCTCTACTGTTCTCTCATTCTCTGTTCTTACCGTAGCTGGTCTTCAGTCCCTCCTCTACTGTTCTCTCTTTCTCTGTTCTTACCGTAGCTGGTCTTTAGGTCATCCTCTACTGTTCTCTCTTTCTCTGTTCTTACCGTAGCTGGTCTTCAGTCCCTCCTCTACTGTTCTCTCTTTCTCTGTTCTTACCGTAGCTGGTCTTCAGTCCCCTCTACTGTTCTCTCATTCTCTGTTCTTACCGTAGCTGGTCTTCAGTCCCTCCTCTACTGTTCTCTCTTTCTCTGTTCTTACCGTAGCTGGTCTTCAGTCCCTCCTCTACTGTTCTCTCTTTCTCTGTTCTTACCGTAGCTGGTCTTCAGTCCCTCCTCTACTGTTCTCTCTTTCTCTGTTCTTACCGTAGCTGGTCTTCAGTCCCTCCTCTACTGTTCTCTCTGTCTCTGTTCTTACCGTAGCTGGTCTTCAGTCCCTCCTCTACTGTTCTCTCATTCTCTGTTCTTACCGTAGCTGGTCTTCAGTCCCCCCTCTACTGTTCTCTCATTCTCTGTTCTTACCGTAGCTCGTCATCAGTCCCTCCTCTACTGTTCTCTCTTTCTCTGTTCTTACCGTAGCTGGTCTTTAGGTCATCCTCCACTGTTCTCTATTTCTCTGTTCTTACCATAGCTGGTCTTCAGTCCCTCCTCTACTGTTCTCTCTTTCTCTGTTCTTACCGTAGCTGGTCTTCAGTCCCTCCTCTACTGTTCTCTCTGTCTCTGTTCTTACCGTAGCTGGTCTTCAGTCCCTCCTCTACTGTTCTCTCTTTCTCTGTTCTTACCGTAGCTGGTCTTTAGGTCATCCTCTACTGTTCTCTCTTTCTCTGTTCTTACCGTAGCTGGTCTTCAGTCCCTCCTCTACTGTTCTCTCTTTCTCTGTTCTTACCGTAGCTGGTCTTCAGTCCCTCCTCTACTGTTCTCTCTTTCTCTGTTCTTACCGTAGCTGATC
Source organism: Oncorhynchus masou masou (assembly GCF_036934945.1). Classification (NCBI taxonomy): domain Eukaryota; kingdom Metazoa; phylum Chordata; class Actinopteri; order Salmoniformes; family Salmonidae; genus Oncorhynchus; species Oncorhynchus masou. The sequence continues at coordinate 4,960,668 of NC_088213.1, read as the reverse complement.
TTCAGTCTCTCCTCTACTGTTCTCTCTTTCTCTGTTCTTACCGTAGCTGGTCTTTAGGTCATCCTCTACTTTTCTCTCTGTCTCTGTTCTTACCGTAGCTGGTCTTCAGTCCCTCCTCTATTGTTCTCTCTTTCACTGTTCTTACCGTAGCTGGTCTTCAGTCCCTCCTCTACTGTTCTCTCTTCTCTGTTCTTACCGTAGCTGGTCTTCAGTCCCTCCTCTACTGTTCTCTCTTTCTCTGTTCTTACCGTAGCTGGTCTTCAGTCCCTCCTCTACTGTTCTCTCTTTCTCTGTTCTTACCGTAGCTGGTCTTCAGTCCCTCCTCTACTGTTCTCTCTTTCTCTGTTCTTACCATAGCTGGTCATCAGTCCCTCCTCTACAGTTCTCTCTTTCTCTGTTCTTACCGTAGCTGGTCTTCAGTCCCTCCTCTACTGTTCTTTCTTTCTCTGTTCTTACCGTAGCTGGTCTTTAGGTCATCCTCTACTGTTCTCTCTTTCTCTGTTCTTACTGTAGCTGGTCTTCAGTCCCTCCTCTACTGTTCTTTCTTTCTCTGTTCTTACCATAGCTGGTCTTTAGGTCATCCTCTACTGTCCTCTCTTTCTCTGTTCTTACCGTAGCTGGTCTTTAGCTCATCCTCTACTGTTCTCTCTTTCTCTGTTCTTACCGTAGCTGGTCTTCAGTCCCCCCTCTACTGTTCTCTCATTCTCTGTTCTTACCGTAGCTGGTCTTTAGGTCATCCTCTACTGTTCTCTCTTTCTCTGTTCTTACCGTAGCTGGTCTTCAGTCCCTCCTCTACTGTTCTCTCTTTCTCTGTTCTTACCGTAGCTGGTCTTCAGTCCCCCCTCTACTGTTCTCTCATTCTCTGTTCTTACCGTAGCTGGTCTTTAGGTCATCCTCTACTGTTCTCTCTTTCTCTGTTCTTACCGTAGCTGGTCTTCAGTCCCTCCTCTACTGTTCTCTCTTTCTCTGTTCTTACCATAGCTGGTCATCAGTCCCTCCTTTACTGTTCTCTCTTTCTCTGTTCTTACCGTAGCTGGTCTTTAGGTCATCCTCTACTGTTCTCTCTTTCTCTGTTCCTCCGTAGCTGGTCTTTAGGTCATCCTCTACTGTTCTCTCTTTCTCTGTTCTTACCATAGCTGGTCATCAGTCCCTCCTTTACTGTTCTCTTTTTCTCTGTTCTTACCGTAGCTGGTCTTTAGGTCATCCTCTACTGTTCTCTCTTTCTCTGTTCCTCCGTAGCTGGTCTTTAGGTCATCCTCTACTGTTCTCTCTTTCTCTGTTCCTCCGTAGCTGGTCTTTAGGTCATCCTCTACTGTTCTCTCTTTCTCTGTTCTTACCATAGCTGGTCATCAGTCCCTCCTTTACTGTTCTCTTTTTCTCTGTTCTTACCGTAGCTGGTCTTTAGGTCATCCTCTACTGTTCTCTCTTTCTCTGTTCCTCCGTAGCTGGTCTTTAGGTCATCCTCTACTGTTCTCTCTTTCTCTGTTCTTACCGTAGCTGGTCTTCAGTCCCTCCTCTACTGTTCTCTCTTTCTCTGTTCTTACCGTAGCTGGTCTTCAGTCCCTCCTCTACTGTTCTCTCTTTCTCTGTTCTTACCGTAGCTGGTCTTTAGGTCATCCTCTACTGTTCTCTCTTTCTCTGTTCTTACCGTAGCTGGTCTTCAGTCCCTCCTCTACTGTTCTCTCTTTCTCTGTTCTTACCGTAGCTGATCTTCAGTCCCTCCTCTACTGTTCTCTCTTTCTCTGTTCTTACCGTAGCTGGTCTTTAGGTCATCCTCTACTGTTCTCTCTTTCTCTGTTCTTACCGTAGCTGGTCTTCAGTCCCTCCTCTACTGTTCTCTCTTTCTCTGTTCTTACCGTAGCTGGTCTTCAGTCCCTCCTCTACTGTTCTCTCTTTCTCTGTTCTTACCATAGCTGGTCTTTAGGTCATCCTCTACTGTTCTCTCTTTCTCTGTTCTTACCGTAGCTGGTCTTCAGTCCCTCCTCTACTGTTCTCTCTTTCTCTGTTCTTACCGTAGCTGGTCTTCAGTCCCTCCTCTACTGTTCTCTCTCTTTCTCTGTTCTTATCGTAGCTGGTCTTTAGGTCATCCTCTACTGTTCTCTCTTTCTCTGTTCTTACCGTAGCTGGTCATCAGTCCATCCTCTACTGTTCTCTCTTTCTCTGTTCTTACCGTAGCTGGTCTTCAGTCCCCCTCTACTGTTCTCTCATTCTCTGTTCTTACCGTAGCTGGTCTTCAGTCCCTCCTCTACTGTTCTCTCTTTCTCTGTTCTTACCGTAGCTGGTCTTTAGGTCATCCTCTACTGTTCTCTCTTTCTCTGTTCTTACCGTAGCTGGTCTTCAGTCCCTCCTCTACTGTTCTCTCTTTCTCTGTTCTTACCGTAGCTGGTCTTCAGTCCCCCTCTACTGTTCTCTCATTCTCTGTTCTTACCGTAGCTGGTCTTCAGTCCCTCCTCTACTGTTCTCTCTTTCTCTGTTCTTACCGTAGCTGGTCTTCAGTCCCTCCTCTACTGTTCTCTCTTTCTCTGTTCTTACCGTAGCTGGTCTTCAGTCCCTCCTCTACTGTTCTCTCTTTCTCTGTTCTTACCGTAGCTGGTCTTCAGTCCCTCCTCTACTGTTCTCTCTGTCTCTGTTCTTACCGTAGCTGGTCTTCAGTCCCTCCTCTACTGTTCTCTCATTCTCTGTTCTTACCGTAGCTGGTCTTCAGTCCCCCCTCTACTGTTCTCTCATTCTCTGTTCTTACCGTAGCTCGTCATCAGTCCCTCCTCTACTGTTCTCTCTTTCTCTGTTCTTACCGTAGCTGGTCTTTAGGTCATCCTCCACTGTTCTCTATTTCTCTGTTCTTACCATAGCTGGTCTTCAGTCCCTCCTCTACTGTTCTCTCTTTCTCTGTTCTTACCGTAGCTGGTCTTCAGTCCCTCCTCTACTGTTCTCTCTGTCTCTGTTCTTACCGTAGCTGGTCTTCAGTCCCTCCTCTACTGTTCTCTCTTTCTCTGTTCTTACCGTAGCTGGTCTTTAGGTCATCCTCTACTGTTCTCTCTTTCTCTGTTCTTACCGTAGCTGGTCTTCAGTCCCTCCTCTACTGTTCTCTCTTTCTCTGTTCTTACCGTAGCTGGTCTTCAGTCCCTCCTCTACTGTTCTCTCTTTCTCTGTTCTTACCGTAGCTGATCTTCAGTCTCTCCTCTACTGTTCTCTCTTTCTCTGTTCTTACCGTAGCTGGTCTTTAGGTCATCCTCTACTTTTCTCTCTGTCTCTGTTCTTACCGTAGCTGGTCTTCAGTCCCTCCTCTATTGTTCTCTCTTTCACTGTTCTTACCGTAGCTGGTCTTCAGTCCCTCCTCTATTGTTCTCTCTTTCTCTGTTCTTACCGTAGCTGGTCTTCAGTCCCTCCTCTACTGTTCTCTCTTTCTCTGTTCTTACCGTAGCTGGTCTTCAGTCCCTCCTCTACTGTTCTCTCTTTCTCTGTTCTTACCGTAGCTGGTCTTCAGTCCCTCCTCTACTGTTCTCTCTTTCTCTGTTCTTACCATAGCTGGTCATCAGTCCCTCCTCTACAGTTCTCTCTTTCTCTGTTCTTACCGTAGCTGGTCTTCAGTCCCTCCTCTACTGTTCTTTCTTTCTCTGTTCTTACCGTAGCTGGTCTTTAGGTCATCCTCTACTGTTCTCTCTTTCTCTGTTCTTACTGTAGCTGGTCTTCAGTCCCTCCTCTACTGTTCTTTCTTTCTCTGTTCTTACCATAGCTGGTCTTTAGGTCATCCTCTACTGTCCTCTCTTTCTCTGTTCTTACCGTAGCTGGTCTTTAGCTCATCCTCTACTGTTCTCTCTTTCTCTGTTCTTACCGTAGCTGGTCTTCAGTCCCCCTCTACTGTTCTCTCATTCTCTGTTCTTACCGTAGCTGGTCTTTAGGTCATCCTCTACTGTTCTCTCTTTCTCTGTTCTTACCGTAGCTGGTCTTCAGTCCCTCCTCTACTGTTCTCTCTTTCTCTGTTCTTACCGTAGCTGGTCTTCAGTCCCCCTCTACTGTTCTCTCATTCTCTGTTCTTACCGTAGCTGGTCTTTAGGTCATCCTCTACTGTTCTCTCTTTCTCTGTTCTTACCGTAGCTGGTCTTCAGTCCCTCCTCTACTGTTCTCTCTTTCTCTGTTCTTACCATAGCTGGTCATCAGTCCCTCCTTTACTGTTCTCTCTTTCTCTGTTCTTACCGTAGCTGGTCTTTAGGTCATCCTCTACTGTTCTCTCTTTCTCTGTTCCTCCGTAGCTGGTCTTTAGGTCATCCTCTACTGTTCTCTCTTTCTCTGTTCTTACCATAGCTGGTCATCAGTCCCTCCTTTACTGTTCTCTTTTTCTCTGTTCTTACCGTAGCTGGTCTTTAGGTCATCCTCTACTGTTCTCTCTTTCTCTGTTCCTCCGTAGCTGGTCTTTAGGTCATCCTCTACTGTTCTCTCTTTCTCTGTTCTTACCGTAGCTGGTCTTCAGGTCATCCTGTACGTCTGCGTTGAAGTTGCCACAGAGACCACAGGTCCTGCCCACCCACTCTGGGCTCAGCTTGATGTAGACAGAGCCACTGTGTCCGTCCCAGGCCAGGGTGAAGCCGTGTTGCTGGGTCACCAAGACATAGCGGGAGATCCTCTCCAGCTCCACGTCATGGATGTGGTGAGGCAGCTGAACACTGCATGGTGGGAGAAGGAGAGAAGGAGGAGAGGAGGATGGGAGGAGGTGAGGAGGGTGGGAAGAGGAGAGAAGGAGGACGGGAGGAGAGGAGGAGAGGAGGACAGAAGGAGGAGAGAAGGATGGGAGGAGGGGAGGAGGAGAGGAGGAGAGAAGGAGGAGAGGAGGACGGGATGAGGAGAGAAGGACGGGGGAGGAGGAGAGGGAGGACGGGAGGAGGAGAGAAGTAGGGGAAGAGGAGAGTAGGAGGAGGAGGAGGAGGAGAGGAGGTCCGGGAGGAGGTGGAGAGGAGGACGGGAGGGAGGAGAGAAAGACGGGAGGAGGAGAAAGGAGGAGAGGAGGACGGGAGGGGAGAAGGAGGACAGGAGGAGGAGAGAAGGAGGAGAGGAGGAGGGAGGAGGAGGGAGAGAAGGAGGAGAGGAGTATGGGAGGAGGAGAGAAGGAGGGGAGGAGGAGAGGAGGATGGGAGGAGGAGAGAAGGAGGAGAGGAGGATGGGAGGAGGAGAGGATGAGAGGAGGAGGAGTGGAGGATGGGAGGAGGAGAGAAGGAGGAGAGGAGGAGATAAGGAGGGGAGGAGGAGAGGAGGAGGTGGAGAGGAGGACGGGAGGAGGAGAGAAGGATGGGAGGAGGAGAGGAGGACGGGAGGAGGTGGAGAGGAGGACGAAGAGAGAAGGAGGAGAGGAGGATGGGAGGAGGAGAGGAGGATGGGCGGAGGAGAGAAGGAGGAGAGGATGAGAGGAGGAGGAGAGGAGGAGAGGAGAGGTCAAATCAGTCAACCAGGGTTCTCTAAGTGTGTACAGTCGTGGCAAAAAGTTTTGAGAATGACACAAATATTAATTTTCACAAGATTTTCTGTTTCAGTGTCTTTAGATATTTTTGTCAGATGTTACTATGGAATACTGAAGTATAATTAAAAGCATTTCATAAGTGTCAAAGGCTTTTATTGACAATTACATGAAGTTGATGCATAGAGTCAATACTTGCAGTGTTGACCCTTCTTTTTCAAGACCTCTGCAATCCACCCTGGCATGCTGTCAATTCACTTCTGGGCCACATCCTGACTGATGGCAGCCCATTCTTACAAAATCAATGTTTGGAGTTTGTCAGAACTTGTGGGGTTTTGTTTGTCCACCCGCCTCTTGAGGATTGACCACAAGATCTCAATGGGATTAAGGTCTGGGGAGTTTCCTGGCCATGGACCCAAAATATCGATGATTTGTTCCCTGAGACACTTAGTTATCACTTTTACCTCATAGCAAGGTGCTCCATCATGCTGGAAAGGGCATTGTTTGTCACCAAACTGTTCCCGGACGGTTGGGAGAAGTTGCTCTCGGAGGATGCGTTGCTACCATTCTTTATTCATGGCTGTGTTCTTAGGCAAAATTGTGAGTGAGCCCACTCCCTTGGCTGAGAAGCAACCCCACACATGAATGGTCTCAGGATGCTTTACTGTTGGCAGATGCCGCAAACAATGGGAAAAGGGATTCATCAGAGAAAATGACTTTACCCCAGTCCTCAGCAGTCCAATCCCTGTACCTTTTGCAGAATATCAGTCTGTCCCTGATGTTTTTCCTGGAGGGAAGTGGCTTCTTTGCTGCCCTTCCTGACCCCAGGCCATCCTCCAAAAGTCTTCGCCTCACTGTGCGTGCAGATGTACCACACCTTCCTGCTGCCATTGCTGAGCAAGTTATGTACTGGTGGTGCCCCGATCCCGCAGCTGAATCAACTTTAGGAGACGGTCCTGGCACTTGCTGGATTTTCTTGGGCGCCCTGAAGCCTTCTTCACAACAATTGAACCGCTCTCCTTGAAGTTCTTGATGATCCGATAAATGGTTGATTTAGGTGCAATCTTACAGGCAGCAATATCCTTGCCTGTGAAGCCCTTTTTGTGCAAAGCAATGATGACGGCACGTGTTTCCTTGCAGGTAACCATGATTGACAGAGGAAGAACAAGCACCACCCTCTTTTTAAAGCTTCCAGTCTGTTATTCGAACTGAATCAGAATGATAGAGTGCTCTCCAGCCTTGTCCTCGTCAATGGCATCATGTCAGCTGGTCCTTTTGTGGCAGGGCTGAAATGCAGTGGAAATGTTTTTTGGGGGATTCAGTTAATTTGCATGGCAAAGAGGGACTTTGCAATTAATTGCAATTCATCTGATCACACTTCATAACATTCTGGAGTTTATGCAAATTGCCATCATACAAACGGAGGCAGAAGATTTGTGAAAATGTATTTTGTGTCATTCTCAAAACGTTTGGCCACGATTGTAGGTCTTTCATTCACTCTTATTCTGGACCTCAATTAGTTGAGACAGACCAGGAGTTGGACACCTGAAAGACTGCACACCCACTACCTCTCTTTCAGTTCGGGTCAAGACCAAGACAGGGAGGGGGTGAGGGTCCGAGACCAAGTTGTCACAGTTTCTGTTCGATTTGATTGGTTACCTTGTTTTCTAGTTTCCACGGTTACCTGATCATTACGTATTGGTTTCACCTGTGGTTTAATTACCTTCTCTGTTCACCTGGGTGCCTTGCTATTTAGATTCCTCTGTTGTCCTGCATCTGTTAAGTTTCGTGTTTTGTTTAGTCTTGTGCTTTTGTTTTCCGTCAAGACTTGAAGTCAAAGATCTGGATGTACCCTTATCTCTGCTGGCTGCATTTCACTGCATCTGGGTTCGAGTTCGTACCAGCATTATTGTAACACAAGTCAAGAACGATGCAAGTCCAATTTCAAGACCACGGTTGTAAATGTGTCAAATCATCATGATATCAAGATCTCAAAATGTCCAGTATTACTGTGGTCATATTTCAGAAGAACAAATGGACTCTTTAGATATTCCGAATGGTGATGAAATGGATGCTGAGGACAAACAGAGAGACACTCTACACATTATCACTAACCCACTGATTTAATTTGATTTGAAACAGGTCTATAACAGATGAAAAGACTTAAGTAGGTTCCACCCCCCTAAATAGGTTCCACCCCCCCTACTAAATAGAGCTGTGAAACAATGTCTTATCGACCAGCAAATCAAGAACATTCTGACCACCGCCACAATGTTTGAGGATATTTGTCAACAACAGTGAAGGACAGTAATGTTATGAGTAAAGTAGAATGCCCAGGCAGGTTTCAATAGTCGATGAGATATTGTGTCATGAAAGGAGTGTGGATATTTGGCCATGGCGAAGAGGTTTTATGGGCCGACTGAATGAGAGCTGGTAATTATATGATTTTCAATCCGGTGGCTCCGGTTGGACTCGGCAAGAAATTACGAGACCTCGTTGTCCGAGACCGAGTAAAAACACAGAGACAAGACCTCAATATGTTGTCTGGAGACCAGACTCACTACAACACATTGTGATGTCACAACGGAGACCAGACTCACTACAACACATTGTGATGTCACAACGGAGACCAGACTCACTACAACACATTGTGATGTCACAACAGAGACCAGACTCACTACAACACATTGTGATGTCACAACAGAGACCAGACTCACTACAACACATTGTGATGTCACAACGGAGACCAGACTCACTACAACGCATTGTGATGTCACAACGGAGACCAGACTCACTACAACATATTGTGATGTCACAACGGAGACCAGACTCACTACAACACATTGTGATGTCACAACGGGGACCAGACTCACTACAATGCATTGTGATGTCACAACGGAGACCAGACTCACTACAACACATTGTGATGTCACAACGGAGACCAGACTCACTACAACACATTGTGATGTCACAACGGAGACCAGACTCACTACAACACATTGTGATGTCACAACGGAGACCAGACTCACTACAACACATTGTCATAGTCACAACGGAGACCAGACTCACTACAACGCATTGTGATGTCACAACGGAGACCAGACTCACTACAACGCATTGTGATGTCACAACGGAGACCAGACTCACTACAACGCATTGTGATGTCACAACGGAGACCAGACTCACTACAACGCATTGTGATGTCACAACGGAGACCAGACTCACTACAACGCATTGTGATGTCACAACGGAGACCAGACTTACTACAACGCATTGTGATGTCACAACGGAGACCAGACTCACTACAACGCATTGTGATGTCACAACGGAGACCAGACTCACTACAACGCATTGTGATGTCACAACGGAGACCAGACTCACTACAACGCATTGTGATGTCACAACGGAGACCAGACTCACTACAACGCATTGTGATGTCACAACGGAGACCAGACTCACTACAACACATTGTGATGTCACAACGGAGACCAGACTCACTACAACACATTGTGATGTCACAACGGAGACCAGACTCACTACAACACATTGTGATGTCACAACGGAGACCAGACTCACTACAACACATTGTGATGTCACAACGGAGACCAGACTCACTTACAACACATTGTGATGTCACAACGGAGAGCACTTCATTTTAACACCTTTCTCAAGATCTTATTTTACATCTGCTTATAAAACATTTATTAAACAAACCTGTAATCAATCACTCAACCAATCAATCAGTCGATCAAATCAATCGATTACCTCTGTCCCTTGAAGGTAACTTTGGACCTGTGCAACCTGATCTCTCCTTCCCAGGGCAGGAAGAGACTAACTGACCGCGTGCAGGAGTAGGGAGACGAGCGGCAGTCTGGGTCATTGTGGACCTGTAAAATCAACAGAATACACTATTTATTCATTTATAAAACATTTTAGTTAGTTAGTTGATAATAACAAATAAGGAAATGCCATCAATAAAATACAGAGACATTTAGATCAAAGACATCGCTACCGTACAAAACATGAACCAAGAAACAAGTGACCAGACCGAACAAGACCAACAGTCCCCCCACACCCCCAACCCCCCACACCCCCCCCCCAACCCCCACACACCCACCCCCTCCACCCCCACATACCACAACTCCAGAAACGTAAAACCCCTGGGCATTCCCAAATCATGTGAACAAAATGTACCAGGAGCCCCCCTGAGGTGGGGAGACCAGTCCTTGTTTCCTACTATGAATAAATAATGAGTGGATTGGATGGATACACCGTTGTGCCCCCCCCCCGGGGGACTCCATATGCCCACAAGGCAGAGCGCAGCTGGAAGTCAAAGGAAGTTCCAGGTACAGTTGTTCCTTATTCTAGTTTTCTAGTTTTCTCCTGGAGCGACTTCCTCTCGGTTACTCAGCTTGTTTTTTAGGAACAAAGTCGAGGTTTGTTGCGGACGGTTGAGATGCATTGTGGGTAATTGCAGTAGCCTAACGGTAATTGACATAAATTAGTCCAGTAATGAGATGGCTTTCAGTTAATCTTCAGAGCAAATATTACCCTGAGGCCAAGACTGTACTCTTCTACCATAAGACTGTCCTGAGAACGGACAACCCTTAGAAACACTGTGAGATGAAGAGCAGCTCTGGGAAATGATACTCATGGGAGTGGAAATCCTTGCTAGCCGATGATGAATAAAATCACTGATATTCAGCATTTCAGTCAATAAGAATTGAAAATCTAATTGTTTTATTTCATACAAAGCACTCACTGTTGAAGCCCAAGTTGAGCCTATCATATCAATAGTCCCCACTTTCCTTTAAAGCCAAGTTGAGCCTTCCATATCAAATCATAGTCCCCACTTTCCTTTAAAGCCAAGTTGAGCCTTCCATATCAAATCATAGTCCCCACTTTCCTTTAAAGCCAAGTTGAGCCTATCATATCAATAGTCCCCACTTTCCTTTAAAGCCAAGTTGAGCCTTCCATATCAAATCATAGTCCCCACTTTCCTTTAAAGCCAAGTTGAGCCTTCCATATCAAATCATAGTCCCTACTTTCCTTTAAAGCCAAGGTGAGCCTTCCATATCAAATCATAGTCCCCACTTTCCTTTAAAGCCAAGGTGAGCCTATCATATCAAATCATAGTCCCCACTTTCCTTTAAAGCCAAGTTGAGCCTTCCATATCAAATCATAGTCCCCACTTTCCTTTAAAGCCAAGGTGAGCCTATCATATCAAATCATAGTCCCCACTTTCCTTTAAAGCCAAGTTGAGCCTTCCATATCAAATCATAGTCCCCACTTTCCTTTAAAGCCAAGGTGAGCCTATCATATCAAATCATAGTCCCCACTTTCCTTTAAAGCCAAGGTGAGCCTTCCATATCAAATCATAGTCCCCACTTTCCTTTAAAGCCAAGTTGAGCCTTCCATATCAAATCATAGTCCCCACTTTCCTTTAAAGCCAAGGTGAGCCTTCCATATCAAATCATAGTCCCCACTTTCCTTTAAAGCCAAGTTGAGCCTTCCATATCAAATCATAGTCCCCACTTTCCTTTCCAACCCTGTATTGTTTATACACCTACTAGACCAGATATGGATCTGTGATATGCTACTGAGAGCCCTGCTCTATGCTGGTTAACATGCAGCGGCATTACCTGTATGAGGATGCTGGCCTGGCTGGTGTCTTCACAGTCTCTCAGCAGAGTGTAGGTACATCTCCCAGGAAAGTGATAGTACAGCCCATCAAACGTCTCGTAGTTATACTGGCCCCACGACCGACACGCCATCTCCCTCTCAAATCCTGGGTTAGGAACTGGACAGACAGACAGACAGACAGACAGACAGACAGACAGACAGACAGGCAGGCAGGCAGGCAGGCAGGCAGGCAGGCAGGCAGGCAGGCAGGCAGGCAGGCAGGCAGGCAGGCAGGCAGGCAGGCAGACAGACAGACAGACAGGCAGGCAGACAGGCAGGCAGGCAGACAGACAGACAGACAGACAGGCAGGCAGGCAGGCAGGCAGGCAGGCAGGCAGGCAGGCAGGCAGGCAGGCAGACAGACAGACAGACAGACAGACAGACAGACAGACAGACAGACAGACAGACAGACAGACAGACAGACAGACAGACAGTTGGAGAGTGAATGGGGAATGTGTTGGTACAACAGTCCATACAATTCCCAATGAATGCTGTCTGTCATCCCTCACTTCAACCATCTGTACCCTACTCCAGATGAAGCTCTGGATAGGAGACTGTTAACCTGTTTGGCATCGTGTTCCAGTAGCTTGGTATAAACTGCAGTCACATGACTCAGGATGGACACACTGACCTCCATTCAGACAAGGAAACGAACAGGGATCTGAAACACAATCACATTCAGTATCATACAGAAGTTATCCACCTTTATAAACCAAATACACTAACTCTACAGAGAGTTTTTATTTCCATGAAGATATTGAAGATTATTTGATGAATTCTCTAATGATAGCAATATAAAGCCCTTCTTAACCAAATATTGAAACAATCCCACAGTAGACTGAAACCAGCGTTGTGCTGTGTCACAGGCTGTGTTGCCTGTTCAAGATCAAATACCTGGAAAGTCACAACTTTCCATTTTTATTATTATACCTCTATTTAATTAGGCAAGTCAGTTAAGAACAAATTCTTATTTTCAGTGACGGCCTAGGAACAGTGGGTTAACTGCCTGTTCAGGGGCAGAACAGCTCGGGGGTTTGAACTTGCAACATTCCGGTTACTAGTCCAACGCTCTAACCACTAGGCTACCCTGCCGTCCCTCCACTCTAACCACTAGGCTACCCTGCCGTCCCTCCACTCTAACCACTAGGCTACCCTGCCGTCCCTCCACTCTAACCACTAGGCTACCCTGCCGTCCCTCCACTCTAACCACTAGGCTACCCTGCCGTCCCTCCACCCTAACCACTAGGCTACCCTGCCGTCCCTCCACTCTAACCACTAGGCTACCCTGCCGTCCCTCCACTCTAACCACTAGGCTACCCTGCCGTCCCTCCACTCTAACCACTAGGCTACCCTGCCGTCCCTCCACTCTAACCAGTAGGCTACCCTGCCGTCCCTCCACTCTAACCACTAGGCTACCCTGCCGTCCCTCCACTCTAACCACTAGGCTACCCTGCCGTCCCTCCACTCTAACCACTAGGCTACCCTGCCGTCCCTCCACTCTAACCACTAGGCTACCCTGCCGTCCCTCCATTCTAACCACTAGGCTACCCTGCCGCCCCATGACGGCAGCTTTGGAGAAAGTCCCCACCTCCACCTTCCCCCCTCCCCCTCCGTTCATCCATTTCTCCTTCTCTTCTTCTCCTTCTTCTTCTACCTGACCTTTACATCAGTTCTTCTTCTACCTGACCTTTACATCAGTTCTTCTTCTACCTGACCTTTACATCAGTTCTTCTTCTACCTGACCTTTATATCAGTTCTTCTTCTACCTGACCTTTACATCAGTTCTTCTTCTACCTGACCTTTATATCAGTTCTTCTTCTACCTGACCTTTACATCAGTTCTTCTTCTACCTGACCTTTACATCAGTTCTTCTTCTACCTGACCTTTACATCAGTTCTTCTTCTACCTGACCTTTATATCAGTTCTTCTTCTACCTGACCTTTATATCAGTTCTTCTTCTACCTGACCTTTAGGTCAGTTCTGCATCTACCTGACCTTTACATCAGTTCTTCCTCTACCTGACCTTTATCTCAGAGCTAAGCCTGAGTGGCTAGCACCTATAGCTGCAGCTCCTCATCTCATCTTGCCCTGGCAACATATGTGGTCTGAGGAGGGAGGGAAAGAGGGACAGATGGAGAGTGGTGGTAGGACCTGACCCTGTTAACCTGTTAACCCAGCCGTATTATAGACGTACTCATTAGAGACCCCTTTTAGACTAAGCTGGGCTGGACAAAAGGGGCTCCGCCTCACCTCTCTTAGTGTCTGTTGAAGAGAGATGACTCAGGCAAGACAGAGGGGGTAATTGTTCTTGGAAAAGATGGGAAGTTTGGGAGAGGGATGTTAACCTTGCACATTTAGATTCAAACATCCTACGGGGTCGTTTACACAATCTCTTCTGTCCATAAATGGCTTTTCCCACCTAACATACAGTGGCCTACCTGTTGGCCTACGCAGACCTACTGATGACCTCAGTGCTTCCTTTGAGTCTGAAGATGAATCGACTACAGTTGTGTTGAAGTAGTGGACTGAAGATCTGCCAACTGAAGATGACTTGACGGGTGATTGGTTGATGGACGAAGAGTTGGACGAAGATGAGTGAACTGAGGAGATGTTGGTTGACGTGTTGGCTAGTGATGCATTGGTTGCTAATGTATCTGCTGTTCTATGAAGTTCCTTTGGGGAAAGATTTGAAAAGAAAGAACAATTAAATACAATAGAATTATCTGCAACGTGCACTCAGAAGAGACAATCATTTAATCCTATAGCTGTATGAGCCTGTCCTGACTTGACCAGAGTCCTGCTCGCCAGACTCAGCAGCTGTATGAGCCTGTCCTGACTTGACCAGAGTCCTGCTCGCCAGACTCAGCAGCTGTATGAGCCTGTCCTGACTTGACCAGAGTCCTGCTCGCCAGACTCAGCAGCTGTATGAGCCTGTCCTGACTTGACCAGAGTCCTGCTCGCCAGACTCAGCAGCTGTATGAGCCTGTCCTGACTTGACCAGAGTCATGCTCGCCAGACTCAGCAGCTGTATGAGCCTGTCCTGACTTGACCTCGCAGACTCAGCAGCTGTATGAGCCTGTCCTGACTTGACCAGAGTCCTGCTCGCCAGACTCAGCAGCTGTATGAGCCTGTCCTGACTTGACCAGAGTCCTGCTCGCCAGACTCAGCAGCTGTATGAGCCTGTCCCTGTGACCAGAGTCCTTGACCAGAGTCCTGCTCGCCAGACTCAGCAGCTGTATGAGCCTGTCCTGACTTGACCAGAGTCCTGCTCGCCAGACTCAGCAGCTGTATGAGCCTGTCCTGACTTGACCAGAGTCCTGCTCGCCAGACTCAGCAGCTGTATGAGCCTGTCCTGACTTGACCAGAGTCCTGCTCGCCAGACTCAGCAGCTGTATGAGCCTGTCCTGACTTGACCAGAGTCCTGCTCGCCAGACTCAGCAGCTGTATGAGCCTGTCCTGACTTGACCAGAGTCCTGCTCGCCAGACTCAGCAGCTGTATGAGCCTGTCCTGACTTGACCAGAGTCCTGCTCGCCAGACTCAGCAGCTGTGTGAGCCTGTCCTGACTTGACCAGAGTCCTGCTCGCCAGACTCAGCAGCTGTTTGAAAGAGTCTAGTCCTGACCAAATATATTACATGTTATCATTTACACATGGAGAGTCTCATCGGTGTTTGAGAGAGTGAAGAATGGATCATTCCCAGAAAACCAAAACTAAGCTCTTTGTAACAGAAACTGATTCGCTTTAATTAACAGTGTTAAAGTTTCCTGAGTTTAATAACGAATAGCCATGCTCTCAGGTGACAGATTTAATACTGAGTTGATTAAATGTTTGACATCGAAACGTTTTATCGTACAATCTTATGTTTTGGTTTCACAAAATTCCTCTAAGATTTACAGTAGGCTACGTTGGTGCCAAATCAGAGTCTGGAGTGATTTGATAAAGAGTTACAGAATTTCAGGTAGAATAATTCTAGAATGAGTAGAAGCCCTTCTACTGAGAGAGAATGTTGGCTTCAAATCAATCATCTACAATGATATGATAAAGAGCTAGAGAATTTCAGGTCGAATAATTCTAGAATGAGTAGAAGCCCTTCTACTGAGAGAATGTTGGCTTCAAATCAATCATCTACAATGATATGATAAAGAGTTACAGAATTTCAGGTAGCAGAATCGTCATGACGAGAGGTGAGAGAAGAGAACTGTCATCCACAACACACTACACTCTTATGGACAACAAAAGAGCTGTTCAGAGGCTATTTGAAGTGAGCAATGGTCAAATGATATGCAGTGGTGGAATAAGTCCCCAATTGTAATACTTGAGTTAAAAGTAAATATAGTATTTGGTTTTAAGTATTCTTAAGTATCAAAAGTAAATGTAATTGCTAAAATATACTTGAGTATTAAAATTAAAGTAAAAATATAAATAATTTCATATATCTTCTATTAAGCAAACCAGACGGCATAATAGCCATTCAAAATGTAAAGAGTACTTTTGGGTGTCAGGGAAAATGAATGGAGTAAAAGTGCATTATTTCTTTTTAGGTATGTAGTGAAGTAAAAGTAAAAGTTGTCAAAAATATAAATATAGTAAGAAGTATAGATACTCCAAAAAATGACTTACAGTAAGTAGTACTTTAAAGTATTTTCACACTTCTAACCAGCCTCAGCCCCAGCCTCCACCTCTACCCTGTCCCCAGCCCCAGCCTCCACCTCTACCCTGTCCCCAGCCCCAGCCTCCACCTCTACCCCATCCCCATCTTCTACCCAGCCTCCACCTCTACCCCATCCCCATCTTCTACCCAGCCTCCACCTCTACCCCATCCCCATCTTCTACCCAGCCTCCACCTCTACCCCAACCCCATCTTCTACCCAGCCTCCACCTCTACCCCATCCCCATCTTCTACCCAGCCTCCACCTCTACCCCATCCCCATCTTCTACCCAGCCTCCACCTCTACCCCAACCCCATCTTCTACCCAGCCTCCACCTCCACCTCTACTCCATCCCCATCTTCTACCCAGCCTCCACCTCCACCTCTACCCCATCCCCATCTTCTACCCAGCCACAGCCCCAGCATCCACCCCATCCCTATCCCCAGCCTCCACCCTATCCCTATCCCCAGCCCCAGACTCCACCTCCACCTCATCCCTATCCCCAGCCCCAGACTCCACCTCCACCCCATCCCTATCCCCAGCCCCAGACTCCACCTCCACCTCATCCCTATCCCCAGCCCCAGACTCCACCTCCACCTCATCCCTATCCCCAGCCCCAGACTCCACCTCCACCCCATCCCTATCCCCAGCCCCAGACTCCACCTCCACCTCATTCCTATCCCCAGCCCCAGACTCCACCTCCACCCCATCCCAATCCCCAGCCCCAGACTCCACCTCCACCCCATCCCTATCCCCAGCCCCAGACTCCACCTCCACCTCATCCCTATCCCCAGCCCCAGACTCCACCTCCACCTCCACCTCATCCCTATCCCCAGACTCCACCTCCACCTCCACCTCATCCCTATCCCCAGCCCCAGACTCCACCCTATCCCTATCCCCAGCCCCAGACTCCACCTCCACCTCATCCCTATCCCCAGCCCCAGACTCCACCTCCACCTCATCCCTATCCCCAGCCCCAGACTCCACCTCCACCTCATCCCTATCCCCAGCCCCAGACTCCACCTTCACCCCATCCCTATCCCCAGCCCCAGACTCCACCTCCACCCCATCCCTATCCCCAGCCCCAGACTCCACCTCCACCTCATCCCTATCCCCAGCCCCAGACTCCACCTCCACCTCCACCTCATCCCTATCCCCAGCCCCAGACTCCACCCTATCCCTATCCCCAGCCCCAGACTCCACCTCCACCTCATCCCTATCCCCAGCCCCAGACTCCACCTCCACCTCATCCCTATCCCCAGCCCCAGACTCCACCTCCACCTCATCCCTATCCCCAGCCCCAGACTCCACCTCATCCCTATCCCCAGCCCCAGACTCCACCTCCACCTCATCCCCAGCCCCAGACTCCACCTCCACCCCATCCCTATCCCCAGCCCCAGACTCCACCTCCACCTCATCCCTATCCCCAGCCCCAGACTCCACCTCCACCTCATCCCTATCCCCAGCCCCAGACTCCACCTCCACCTCATCCCTATCCCCAGCCCCAGACTCCACCTCCACCACCACCTCATCCCTATCACCAGCCCCAGACTCCACCTCCACCCCATCCCTATCCCCAGCCCCAGACTCCACCTCCACCTCCACCTCATCCCTATCCCCAGCCCCAGACTCCACCTCCACCTCCACCTCATCCCTATCCCCAGCCCCAGACTCCACCCTATCCCTATCCCCAGCCCCAGACTCCACCTCCACCTCATCCCCATCCCCAGCCCCAGACTCCACCTCCACCTCATCCCTATCCCCAGCCCCAGACTCCACCTCCACCTCATCCCTATCCCCAGCCCCAGACTCCACCTCCACCCCATCCCTATCCCCAGCCCCAGACTCCACCTCCACCCCATCCCTATCCCCAGCCCCAGACTCCACCTCCACCTCATCCCTATCCCCAGCCCCAGACTCCACCTCCACCCCATCCCTATCCCCAGCCCCAGACTCCACCTCCACCTCATCCCCATCCCCAGACTCCACCTCCACCTCATCCCTATCCCCAGCCCCAGACTCCACCTCCACCTCATCCCTATCCCCAGCCCCAGACTCCACCTCCACCTCATCCCTATCCCCAGCCCCAGACTCCACCTCCACCCATCCCTATCCCCAGCCCCAGACTCCACCTCCACCTCATCCCTATCCCCAGCCCCAGACTCCACCTCCACCTCATCCCTATCCCCAGCCCCAGACTCCACCTCCACCTCATCCCTATCCCCAGCCCCAGACTCCACCTCCACCTCATCCCTATCCCCAGCCCCAGACTCCACTCCACCCCATCCCTATCCCCAGCCCCAGACTCCACCTCCACCTCATCCCTATCCCCAGCCCCAGACTCCACCTCCACCTCATCCCTATCCCCAGCCCCAGACTCCATCTCCACCCCATCCCTATCCCCAGCCCCGGACTCCACCTCCACCTCATCCCTATCCCCAGCCCCAGACTCCACCTCCACCTCATCCCTATCCCCAGCCCCAGACTCCATCTCCACCCCATCCCTATCCCCAGCCCCAGACTCCACCTCCACCTCATCCCTATCCCCAGCCCCAGACTCCACCTCCACCCCATCCCTATCCCCAGCCCCAGACTCCACCTCCACCCCATCCCTATCCCCAGCCCCAGACTCCACCTCCACCTCATCCCTATCCCCAGCCCCAGACTCCACCTCCACCTCATCCCTATCCCCAGCCCCAGACTCCACCTCCACCTCATCCCTATCCCCAGCCCCAGACTCCACCTCCACCTCATCCCTATCCCCAGCCCCAGACTCCACCTCCACCTCATCCCTATCCCCAGCCCCGGACTCCACCTCCACCTCATCCCTATCCCCAGCCCCAGACTCCACCTCCACCTCATCCCTATCCCCAGCCCCAGACTCCACCTCCACCTCATCCCTATCCCCAGCCCCAGACTCCACCTCCACCTCATCCCTATCCCCAGCCCCAGACTCCACCTCCACCTCATCCCTATCCCCAGCCCCAGACTCCATCTCCACCCCATCCCTATCCCCAGCCCCAGACTCCACCTCCACCTCATCCCTATCCCCAGCCCCAGACTCCATCTCCACCCCATCCCTATCCCCAGCCCCAGACTCCACCTCCACCTCATCCCTATCCCCAGCCCCAGACTCCACCTCCACCTCATCCCTATCCCCAGCCCCAGACTCCACCTCCACCTCAGCCCTATCCCCAGCCCCAGACTCCACCTCCACCTCATCCCTATCCCCAGCCCCAGACTCCACCTCCACCTCAGCCCTATCCCCAGCCCCAGACTCCACCTCCACCTCATCCCTATCCCCAGCCCCAGACTCCACCTCCACCTCATCCCTATCCCCAGCCCCAGACTCCACCTCCACCTCAGCCCTATCCCCAGCCCCAGACTCCACCTCCACCTCATCCCTATCCCCAGCCCCAGACTCCACCTCCACCTCAGCCCTATCCCCAGCCCCAGCATCCACCCCATCCCTATCCCCAGCCCCAGACTCCACCTCCACCTCCACCTCAGCCCTATCCCTATCCCTATCCCCAGCTTCTACCTAGCCTCATCCCCAGCCCGGACACCTGAGCCCTCCAACCTCTGCTTTCATCTCCCAGACCAGACCAGACCAGGGACAAAGGCACAGAGAGGAGAGAGGAGAGAGGGAGAGGAGGAGGAGAGGAGAGAGGGAGGGGGAGGGGCTCGCTGAGCTGCGTTTGCATTATTAAGCATTGATTATTAGGAGCCTCATTGTGAACAGAGAGCTGAGTGAGAATTACTGATCGTACAACAGCAGATGTATCTGTCTCCTTGTAGTGACTCTCAACAACATGCAGTTATCATGTTGCAGCTCAATTATGGAACACGTGATGTCATCAAACTGAGACATTGCTTGTTAGAACAGGAACTACAGATTATAGAACAGATAGAACTGTTGCACGTTGGGCTCTTGGGATGTAGCTGAGTTAGGATTGAAAATAAATGGTCATTAGGACCAAGGGACAGTATGAGAACTAAACTGCGTGACCCCAGCTAGTGTGAGTTTTCTACATTGTTTACTAACCTAAACTATGGTTTTTCACAGAGAAACACTGTTATGGAACATGTTATCTAATGGGAGTAGTTTGTAGATATGGGTAAGACATCTTGTGACTCTAATGAAGTGTACAGATCATGTACAAATTGCATGCATTTTGTTCTACTTGACCACTTGACTAGGTACACTAGTAATGTTACAACATAAATAAAATGTACTTTATATTAAAAAACGGTAATACACATAGAAAAATATTTGTACATATTTCCTCCAATTTAATCTAATGCACAGACACTACAAAACGAGCTTGGTTGGGGTCTTTATGTACTGAAAGATATCCAGGTATAATTTCTGTATTTTTCTGTGAATGAAAAGCTGAGGGTCATTAGTTGTGATTTCTGGTGTCTGTGCCTGACATATTTAACGTGCTCTATCAATGCAGCGTTTCAAAACAGCGGCTCCGCTCTCCTACCTGTCCTCTTTGGGAAGCGGTATCCCATTTCGCCAGCATTATACTGCTGCTTTTGCTGTTGGGAGAAAGAGAGAACAAGGAAAGGTTTGTTCCTAGCAGGTAATCAGCACTTGTGTTGGTCAGGAAAAAGAACCGCGGAGCAAAAAGACTAGGACCTTTTCTCTGACATCAACAGAATCCGAGGCTGAAAATGTCTACTGTGTGACTACAACTCAGACAATAAACACAACACTCAATACATTCGCAATGAAAACCATCTCAAAATGACAGTGTAATAACGTCTTCATTGTTTTTTTAATTATAACATAATAATAATAACACATTATTTTACAATTTAATTATACATGATTTATGAAACTCACTTATCATGCCAGTTTGTTATATTCACTGCGTCTATGCCCCACGAAATGTGCGCTGAAATAAATGAGTAAAACAATAAATGGAAGTGATGGGTGATCGAAATTATTAAAAGGTCAAATAAAAACCTTTCTGAGTAAATCGATAATACGACATCAGAACATCAGAATGTGAGAAAAATCACCGATAAAAGTAGGTGCAGTTCTACACATATAACAGGTGCGCAAATATAGCGTCCATAAAAGTGCATTACAATATTCTGCATCTATGAAATTGAAAACATTTGGCTAGTTGTATTCCTAAAAAAAAAACTTGTAATGCAAATTAATGATTAAATGGTAAGAAACTGAGAGAAAAAAAATGACCACAAATAAAACAAAATATATAAACATGAATAGTCTATGTAGATTATTCAAAGAGTAGGACAGGAGGCTAAGCCACTAAAATGAAAACGGGATTTACCTTGATAAATTAGAATAAAATAGAACGATAAAAAATGCAAAAATCTTTTCCTGCTGAAAATTAAATTAGGATCCATTCGTGATTCATACAACCCACGGTCAGTGGAATCGCTTTCTCCCCCGCCAGGTAAAATGGAATTTAGCTGCACCATCGATACATTTTTTCTGATACCATGTGGATAATTTCCTCCTCACAGATTTCCTCTCCTTCTCTCTCTTTTTCCATTCGGGTTATTCCGGAGCAGCATCCTTGCTCCTTGGATAGGCACCAGCCGCTCCTGCTCATTTGCATAATATATGCAAGGATGGCAGGTAAACTAGAGGCGCGAGGACAGAGATGCACCCGGGTTCTGAGGTGGTGCAATATTACCACTTAGGTGGACATGTTTTGTAAAACACTTTAACATCCAGTGGGAAAGTATGGTTAAATGTGCTTCTAATTTGTGATTTTTGATAGATCGCCTATAGGGCCCAGACTATAAATTCAGTAGGCCTAATTTTGGAAAAGTAAACATTCAACAAATCAAATATAATTTGTATCACAAGCCATAGGAACGTGTTTTTGTTTTAAATCTAGGCTAAATGTGTTTCTAAATGTTACATTTAAGGCACTTGAAATTTTATTTTTTACACCTGATAGTGTTGCATATCTGAAACGTCTACAGCTATTCCTACCGGTAACAACTCATCTACTGCCTCGACAGCGCCCTCATGTGTTCAATATGTCAGTCCATTATATTAATACTGCACAACATGCAGTGGGAGAGAGAGAGAGTTTGGTGAGACAGGGACGCAGCTTAAGCCCCACCTTCTACAACATATATATCAACGGATGGGCGCGGGCACTAGAAAGTCTGCAGCACCCGGCCTCACCCTACTAGAATCTGAAGTCAAATGTCTGCTGATGATGCTGGTGCTTCTGTCACCAACCAAGGAGGGCCTACAGCAGCACCTAGATCTTCTGCACAGATTCTGACAGACCTGGGCCCTGACAGTAAATCTCAGTAAGACAAAAATAATGGTGTTCCAAAAAAGGTCCAGTTGCCAGGACCACAAATACAAATTCCATCTAGACACCGTTGCCCTAGAGGACACAATAAACTATACATACCTTGGCCTAAACATCAGCGCCACAGGTAACTTCCACAAAGCTGTGAACGATCTGAGAGACAAGGCAAGAAGGGCATTCTATGCCATCAAAAGGAACATAAAATTCAACATACCAATTAGGATCTGGCTAAAAAATACTTGAATCAGTTATAGAACCCATTGCCCTTTATGGTTGTGAGGTCTGGGGTCCGCTCACCAACCAAGAATTCACAAAATGAGACAAACACCAAATTGAGACTCTGCATGCAGAATTCTGCAAAAATATCCTCTGTGTACAACGTAAAACACCAAATAATGCGTGCAGAGCAGAATTAGGCTGATATCCACTAATTATCAAAATCCGGAAAAGAGCCGTTAAATTCTACAACCACCTAAAAGGAAGCGATTCCCAAACCTTCCATAACAAAGCCATCGCCTACAGAGAGATTAACCTGGAGAAGAGTCCCCTAAGCAAGCTGGTCCTGGGGCTCTGTTCACAAATACAAACACACCCCACAGAGCCTCAGGACAACAGCACAATTAGACACAATCAAATCATGAGAAAACAAAAAGATCATTACTTGATAGACTGAATTTTTTTTTTTAAACAGAGCAAACTAGAATGCCATTTGGCCCTAAACAGAGAGTACACAGTGGCAGAATACCTGTCCACTGTGACTGACCCAAAATTAAGGAAAGCTTTGACTATGTACAGACTCAGTGAGCATAGCCTTGCTATTGAGAAAGGCCGCCGTAGGCAGACATGGCTCTCAAGAGAAGACAGGCTTTGTGCTCACTGCCCACAAAATGAGGTGGAAACTGAGCTGCACTTCCTAACCTCCTGCCCAATGTATGACCATATTAGAGACACATATTTCCCTCAGATTACACAGATCCACAAAGAATTCGAAAAACAAACCCAATTTTGATAAACTCCCATATCTACTGGGTGAAATACCACAGTGTTCAATCACAGCAGCAAGATGTGTGACCTGTTGCCACAAGAAAAGGGCAACCAGTGAAGAACAAACACCATTGTAAATACAACCCATATTTATGCTTATTTATTTTCCCTTTTGTACTTTAACCATTTGTACATCGTTACAACACTCTATATTTCCATAATATGACATTTGTAATATCTTTATTAGTTTGGAACTTCTGTGAGTGTAATGTTTACCTTTCATTTTTATTGCTTATTTCCCTTCTGTATATTATCTACCTCACTTTCTTTGGCAATGTTAACACGTTACCTATGGCAATAAAGCCCCTTGAATTCAATTGAATTGAGAGAGAGTTAGAGAGAGAGAGGGAGAGGGAGAGGGGAGAGGGAGGTAGATGGGGGGTAGAGGGGAAAAGAGACAGAGGAAGGGAGAGAGGTAGAGAGAGAGAGAGGGAGAGGGGAGAGGGAGGTAGATGGGGGTAGAGGGGAAAAGAGACAGAGGAGGGGAGAGGTAGAGAGAGAGAGAGAGGGAGAGGGGAGAGGGAGATAGATGGGGGTAGAGGGGGAAAAGAGACAGAGGAGGGGAGAGAGGTAGAGAGAGAGAGAGAGAGGGAGAGGGGAGAAGGGAGAGGGAGGTAGATGGGGGGTAGAGGGGGAAAAGAGACAGAGGAAGGGAGAGAGGTAGAGAGAGAGAGAGGGGAGAGGGGAGAGGGAGGTAGATGGGGGGTAGAGGGGGAAAAGAGAGAGAGAGGAGAGAGGGAGAGAGAGGAGAGGGGAGAGGGAGATAGATGGGGGAGAGGGAGGAGGGAGGTAGAGAGAAAGAGAGAGGGAGAGGGAGGAGAGAGAGAGAGCGAGGGAGAAGGAGGTAGAGAGAGAGAGAGGAGAGGGAGAGGGGGAGAGGGAGGTAGATGGGGGGAAATTGAATTGTACATTGCAAAACAAATTTCCATCAATCAGATTTAATTTGAACATACTGTTTTACAAAGCTTTGGCAAAAATGTGGACCTGGACCTGAACACCCTAAAGAGCCAGCCTCAACATGGACCTGAACACCCTAAAGAGCCAGCTTCAACATGGACCTGACCACCCTAAAGAACCAGCCTCAACATGGACCTGACCACCATGAAGAGCCAGCCTCAACATGGACCTGAACACCCTAAAGAGCCAGCCTCAACATGGACCTGACCACCCTAAAGAGCCAGCCTCAACATGGACCTGACCACCCTGAAGAGCCAGCCTCAACATGGACCTGAACACCCTAAAGAGCCAGCCTCAACATGGACCTGACCACCCTAAAAAGCCAGCTTCAACATGGACCTGACCACCCTAAAGAGCCAGCCTCAACATGGACCTGAACACCCTAAAGAGCCAGCCTCAACATGGACCTGAACACCCTGAAGAGCCAGCCTCAACATGGACCTGAACACCCTAACGAGCCAGTCTCAACAACATGGACCTGAACCCCCTAAAAGCCAGTCCAGTCTAGGGTAACAGTCTAGGGTAACAGTGGAGAAAAAACCTATAGGAAGATAGAAACCAAGAGAGGAACTAGATCCTTGGGAAGGAACCAATCCTCTTCTCTCTCTGGCTTGCCAGGCATGTTCAGAGGTAGTAAGCCCGCCAAGGTCGGGCAATTGTTCAAATGAAACTCAATACCCAATGAGTAAAACTTTAAAAAATGTGGAGTAATGGTGGTCTGGTGGCCATGTTCTTAAGTGTAGGATTAGAATGTGAATCGGATGCTTCTCACACAGAGGGCTCTGGTTACAGAGAGAGGAAGTGGGCCTGTGTGTGACTGACTCTCACAGAGAGAAGAGGGCTTTGACCAAATCCCCTTTAGAGAGTTCCTGGGGGCGCTCCCATGTCCCACGGCCGCTTTGTGCCGCTACACCATTGTGTGTCTAGTTTCATCAGTTGTAAGGAGATGGGGGACATGGCGGGAGGAGACTGTGGACAGGGGGACAGACAGGCGAAGGGGACAGACAGGCAGAGGGGACAGACAGGCGGAGGGGACAGACAGGCGGAGGGGACAGACAGGCAGAGGGGACAGACAGGCGGAGGGGACAGACAGGCGGAGGGGACAGATAGGCAGAGGGGACAGACAGGCGGAGGGGACACACAGGCGGAGGGGACTGTCTAGCCCTCTCCCTCTCTCTATCACTCCCTTCCCTCTCTAGCCCTCTCTCTCTATCACTCCCTTCCCTCTCTAGCCCTCTCTCTCTCTATCACTCCCTTCCCTCTAGCCCTCTACCTCTCTCTAGCCCTCTCTCTCTATCATTCCCTTCCCTCTCAAGCCCTCTCTCTCTCACTCCTCCCTTACCTCTCTAGCCCTCTCTCTCTCTCTCCCTCACTCCCTTCCCTCTCTAGCCCACTCTCTCTCTCACACTCTTTTTCCCCCTGTCTCTGTAGAGTTTACTCAGGTTGGTTATGATGAACCTGACTACAGTGATGAGAGTAGAGAGTTCACTCAGGTTGGTTATGATGAACCTGACTCTATGGTGATGAGAATAGAGAGTTCACTCAGGTTGGTTATGATGAACCTGACTCTACAGTGATGAGAGTAGAGTTCACTCAGGTTGGTTATGATGAACCTGACTCTACAGTGGTGAGAGTAGAGAGTTCACTC
>NC_088213.1:4913786-4934425 GCF_036934945.1 Oncorhynchus masou masou | reverse complement strand
CATTAATCTATAGTCTGATATCTGTGTCATTAATCTATAGTCTGATATCTGTGTCATTAATCTATAGTCAGATATCTGTGACATTAATCTATAGTCTGATATCTGTGTCATTAATCTATAGTCAGATATCTGTGTCATTAATCTATAGTCAGATATCTGTGACATTAATCTATAGTCTGATATCTGTGTCATTAATCTATAGTCAGATATCTGTGTCATTAATCTATAGTCAGATATCTGTGACATTAATCTATAGTCTGATATCTGTGACATTAAACTATATTCTGATATCTGTGTCATTAATCTATAGTCAGATATCTGTGTCATTAATCTATAGTCTGATATCAGTGACATTAATCTATAGTCTGATATCAGTGACATTAACCTATATTCTGATATCTGTGTCATTAATCTATAGTCAGACATCTGTGACATTAATCTATAATCTGTGACATTAATCTATAGTCAGATATCTGTGTCATTAATCTATAGTCTGATATCTGTGTCATTAATCTATAGTCAGATATCTGTGACATTAATCTATAGTCTGATATCTGTGTCATTAATCTATAGTCAGATATCTGTGTCATTAATCTATAGTCTGATATCAGTGACATTAATCTATAGTCTGATATCAGTGACATTAACCTATATTCTGATATCTGTGACATTAATCTATAGTCAGATATCTGTGACATTAATCTATAGTCTGATATATGTGACATTGATCTATAATCTGTGACATTAACCTATATTCTGATATCTGTGTCATTAATCTATAATCTGTGACATTAATCTATAGTCTGATATCTGTGACATTAATCTATAATCTGTGACATTAATCTATAGTCTGATATCAGTGACATTAATCTATAATCTGTGACATTAATCTATAATCTGTGACATTAATCTATAGTCAGATAACCCACCTAACTCTAGTCTGGGAGAAGGAGACCTCACATTTCACCTAAACCCACCTAACTCTAGTCTGGGGGAAGGAGACCTCACATTTCACCTAAACCCATCTAACTCTAGTCTGGGGAAGGAGACCTCACATTTCACCTAAACCCACCTAACTCTAGTCTGGGGAAGGAGACCTCACATTTCACCTAAACCCACCTAACTCTAGTCTGGGGGAAGGAGACCTCACATTTCACCTAAACCCACCTAACTCTAGTCTGGGAAGGAGACCTCACATTTCACCTAAAACCCACCTAACTCTAGTCTGGGGAAGGTGACCTCACATTTCACCTAAACCCACCTAACTCTAGTCTGGGAGAAGGAGACCTCACATTTCACCTGAACCCACCTAACTCTAGTCTGGGGGAAGGAGACCTCACATTTCACCTAAACCCACCTAACTCCAGTCTGGGAGAAGGAGACCACACATTTCACCTAAACCCACCTAACTCTAGTCTGGGGGAAGGAGACCTCACATTTCACCTAAACCCACCTAACTCTAGTCTGGGAGAAGGAGACCTCACATTTCACCTAAACCCACCTAACTCTAGTCTGGGGGAAGGAGACCTCACATTTCACCTAAAACCACCTAACTCTAGTCTGGGGGAAGGAGACCTCACATTTCACCTAAACCCACCTAACTCTAGTCTGGGTGAAGGAGACCTCACATTTCACCTAAACCCACCTAACTCTAGTCTGGGAGAAGGAGACCTCACATTTCACCTAAACCCACCTAACTCTAGTCTGGGGGAAGGAGACCTCAGACGCATATGATTTTTCTACATGAATTACTGTAAATCCACTCCAGAAGGACATGACTAACTTCCCTCAACCCTCCACCTAGCCCCCATCATGAGTGCCTCAGTCCAGATGACAATAATCTGTGGACTCCCTGAGCGAGTTTCCACCTTAAGGCTCAGACCTTTCTGTTTCCATCTCTGTGTCTCCCTGAGCGAGTTTCCACCTGAAGGCTCAGACCTTTCTGTTCCATCTCTGTGTCTCCACGAGCGACGTTTCTGTTTCCATCTCTGTGTCTCCCTGGCTTGAGTTTCCACCTGAAGGCTCAGGCCGTTCTGTTTCCATCTCTGTGTCTCCTGAGCGAGTTTCCACCCTGAAGGCTCGGAGCCGTTTCTGTTTCCATCTCTGTGTCTCACTGAGCAAGTTTCCACCTGAAGGCTCAGACCGTTCTGTTTCCATCTCTGTGTCTCCCTGAGCGAGTTTCCACCTGAAGGCTCAGACCGTTCTGTTTCCATCTCTGGCGCCGTTTCTCCCTGAAGCGAGTTTCCACCTGAAGGCTCAGACCGTTCTGTTCCATCTCTGTGTCTCCCTGAGCGAGTTTCCACCTGAGCTCAGACCGTTCTGTTTCCATCTCTGTGTCTCCTGGCGAGTTTCCACCTGAAGGCTCAGACCGTTCTGTTTCCATCTCTGTGTCTCCCTGGCCCGAGTTTCCACCTGAAGGCTCAGACCTTTCTGTTTCCATCTCTGGCGCCCGTGTCTCACTGAGCGAGTTTCCACCTGAAGGCTCAGACCGTTCTGTTTCCATCTCTGTGTCTCACTGAGCAGGTTTCCACCTGAAGGCTCAGACCGTTCTGTTTCATCTCTGTGTCTCACTGAGCAGTTTCCACCTGAAGGCTCAGACCGTTCTGTTTCCATCTCTGTGTCTCCCTGAAGCGAGTTTCCACCTGAAGGCTCAGACCGTTCTGTTCCATCTCTGGCGCCCGTGTCTCCTGAGCGAGTTTCCACCTGAGGCTCCAGACCGTTCTGTTTCCATCTCTGGCGCCCGTGTCTCCTGTGTCAGCAGAACTGCTCTGACTTGGGGTCTCAGGCCACCGTTACTTTTCATCTGGCGTTTACATCACAACGGGCTAACAGTGGACATGGGGTTTTAAACACCTTCTCCCGTAGTAACTGTCTTAATGATACAGAGGTTGTTGATTCTGCTCACCTCCAAGTCTCTAGTGTCACACACTCCTGATGGGCTTTCGCTTCCCAGAAACGAGATAACGGCGTAACGGCATATTAAAAGTCCCTCTGCAGACACAGACCTGGAAGAGTGGCCTTCGACCAGAGAAGAGTCTAGTTGGCTGCTATCATGTTCTATTTGCAACTGATTGGTTTGGTTGTTAATCTGTCACCGATTGGCTGGTCCAGAACAAAGATGTTAAAAACGGATCAGAGACAGAGCTACTCTCTGATTAGCTAAGAAGAGAGCAGTAATGGTGATGAGTGGTTGAGTGAGAGGTCCATCACTATCTTCTCATGGTGATGATGCTGCTATAGAGGTCCTATCATCACTCTCTTCTCATGGTGATGATGATGCTGTTACAGAGGTCCTATCACCACTCTCTTCTCATTGTGATGATGCTATAGAGGTCCTATCACCACTCTCTTCTCATTGTGATGATGCTACAGAGGTCCTATCACCACTCTCTCTCATGGTGATGCTGTTACAGAGGTCCTATCACCACTCTCTTCTCATGGTGATGATGCTGCTATAGAGGTCCTATCATCACTCTCTTCTCACTGATGATGCTGCT
Organism: Oncorhynchus masou masou; assembly: GCF_036934945.1. Lineage (NCBI taxonomy): Eukaryota > Metazoa > Chordata > Actinopteri > Salmoniformes > Salmonidae > Oncorhynchus > Oncorhynchus masou. The sequence continues at coordinate 4,930,928 of NC_088213.1, read as the reverse complement.
CATGGTGATGATCCAAGAGCAGAGGTCCCACCACTCTCTTCTCATTGTGATGATGATGCTGTTACAGAGGTCCTATCACCACTCTCTTCTCATTGTGATGATGCTACAGAGGTCCTATCACCACTATCTTCTCATTGTGATGATGACGATGCTGCTATAGAGGTCCTATCATCACTCTCTTCTCATTGTGATGATGATGCTGTTACAGAGGTCCTATCACCACTCTCTTCTCATGGTGATGATGCTGCTATAGAGGTCCTATCATCACTCTCTTCTCATGGTGATGTCCTATCATCACTCTCTTCATTGTGATGATGATGCATTGTGATGATGTTATAGAGGTCCTTGTATCACCACTCTCTTCATGTGATGATCTGCTCACCACTATCTCATCATTGTGGATGATGCTGAGAGGAGGTCCTATCATCACTTCTTCTCATTGTGATGATGCTGGCAGAGGTCTCATCACCACTCTCTCATCATTGTGGTGATGCTGATCGCTGCTGTTCTGGTGATCTTCCGTTCTCCCTGTTTCACTGGCCTGGTGTCAAACGTTAACGTGTTTTCTGCTTGCTCGTTTGAAACAGTGAGAAGCATTAGCTCACCGAAAAGTTCAGCACATAGTCTACAGTACTGTAGTTGTTGGTGGTCCGAGTAAATAACTGAGCAAAAATATTTAGACACATTTAGACATTCGCTTTATGATCAACAAGGTGTGATAATAATGTAACTATTTATCTGGATTGACAGCCGTAGATAGTCACGTACGTCATTAATCACTTTGCTGTGTCTAAAAGTGATCTTTAACCCTCCGACCCCATCATCCTGCAGCCTCAAATCAAAACAGGAGAGAAACATACATCACATGGGGATCACTTCAAAGTGCAACTGACCCCCATTTCTTAAATACTGCCCAGCTCTCTCTCCCCTCTCTTCTCTCTTCCGAAGATGATTGGCCGATCCATCTCACCAAATATGGACACCCACTAAGTTATTATTATTAATTACATACCCACCCCCACCCCCAGGTCAGGGGTCAACAGGTCAAACCCCTGAGCCCCAGTCAAAGGCCTGGCGGGTGGTCCCCGGGGGAGGAAGGGAGGGGTCCAATTTAACCTCCAGCAGAACAATAAACACCAGTTGATGAGGGAGGGGGGAGATAGTTCCCTCTTTGTAAAGTTAGTGGTCGCACTATTGTCTTCTTTAGGGGTGTGTGTTTATCAGAACTGGTTTTAACTCCAGCTTGTATTAGAGTTGGAGTTGTATAGGAGTTGGAGTTGTATAAGTGTTGGAGTTGTATTGGAGTTGTATAGAAGTTTGGAGTTGTATTAGGAGATGGAGTTGTATAAGTGTTGGAGTTGTGTTGAGTTGTATAGGAGTTGGAGTTGTATAGGAGTTGGAGTTGTATAGGAGTTGGAGTTGTATATGGAGTTGTATAGGAGTTGGAGTTGTATAGGAGTTGGAGTTGTATTGGAGTTGTATAGGAGTTGGAGTTGTATTAGGAGTTGGAGTTGTATAGGAGTTGGAGTTGTATTGGAGTTGTATAGTAGTTGGAGTTGTATAGGTGTTGGAGTTGTATTGGAGTTGTATAGGAGTTGGAGTTGTATAGGAGTTGTATAGGAGTTGAGTTGTATTGAGTTGTATAGGAGTTGGAGTTGTATTGGAGTTGTATAGGAGTTGGAGTTGTATTGGAGTTGTATAGGAGTTGGAGTTGTATTGGAGTTGTATAGGAGTTGGAGTTGTATAGGAGTTGTATAGGAGTTGGAGTTGTATTGGAGTTGTATAGGAGTTGTATTAGGAGTTGGAGTTGTATTGGAGTTGGAGTTGTATTGGAGTTGTATAGGAGTTGGAGTTGTATAGGAGTTGGAGTTGTATAGGAGTTGTATTAGGAGTTGGAGTTGTATAGGAGTTGGAGTTGTATAGGAGTTGTATTAGGAGTTGGAGTTGTATAGGAGTTGTATAGGAGTTGGAGTTGTATAGGAGTTGGAGTTGTATTGGAGTTGTATAGGAGTTGGAGTTGTATTGAGGAGTTGGAGTTGTATTGGAGTTGTATAGGAGTTGGAGTTGTATTGGAGTTGTATAGGAGTTGGAGTTGTATAGGAGTTGGAGTTGTATTGGAGTTGTATAGGAGTTGGAGTTGTATTGGAGTTGTATAGGAGTTGGAGTTGTATAGGAGTTGGAGTTGTATAGGAGTTGGAGTTGTATAGGAGTTGGAGTTGTATAGGAGTTGAGTTGTATAGGAGTTGGAGATGTATAGGAGTTGTATTAGGAGTTGGAGTTGTATTGGAGTTGTATAGGGGTTGCTCTCCTAAAGTGGCACCGTGCTGTAGGGCAGGACATTGTTTGACCAATTTCCTGTCCATTAGCAGTAATGAAGTGGCTGTCGGTAATTGCTGCACAGACGGTCTCTTTGGGAATGCAGCAGAGTCAATGTCTGTGAGACCGGCGTCTGCTGTTCAATAAGAACACTGTTAACGTGTCTGGTTAATGAAGCCGTCCCTTCAGACGTTAGTGAGCAGTAGGAATGTGCTACTTTTTCTACCATATCAACGTTGAACCACTTTCCACAGAACCACAGAATGGAGATACAGAGGGTGGTGATATGAAGATTTCACTTCCCAGTAACAGATATCACATATGAAGGTTACTGCTTCCCTCCCAGTAACAGATATCACATATGAAGGTTACTGCTTCCCTCCCAGTAACAGACATCACATATGAAGGTTACTGCTTCCCTCCCAGTAACAGACATCACATATGAAGGTTACTGCTTCCCTCCCAGTAACAGACATCACATATGAAGGTTACTGCTTCCCTCCCAGTAACAGACATCACATATGAAGGTTACTGCTTCCCTCCCAGTAACAGATATCACATATGAAGGTTACTGCTTCCCTCCCAGTAACAGACATCACATATGAAGGTTACTGCTTCCCTCCCAGTAACAGACATCACATATGAAGGTTACTGCTTCCCTCCCAGTAACAGACATCACATATGAAGGTTACTGCTTCCCTCCCAGTAACAGACATCACATATGAAGGTTACTGCTTCCCTCCCAGTAACAGACATCACATATGAAGGTTACTGCTTCCCTCCCAGTAGCAGACATCACATATGAAGGTTACTGCTTCCAGTAACAGACATCACATATGAAGGTTACTGCTTCCCTCCCAGTAACAGATATCACATATGAAGGTTACTGCTTCCCTCCCAGTAGCAGACATCACATATGAAGGTTACTGCTTCCCTCCCAGTAACAGACATCACATATGAAGGTTACTGCTTCCCTCCCAGTAACAGACATCACATATGAAGGTTACTGCTTCCCTCCCAGTAACAGACATCACATATGAAGGTTACTGCTTCCCTCCCAGTAACAGACATCACATATGAAGGTTACTGCTTCCCTCCCAGTAACAGACATCACATATGAAGGTTACTGCTTCCCTCCCAGTAACAGACATCACATATGAAGGTTACTGCTTCCCTCCCAGTAACAGACATCACATATGAAGGTTACTGCTTCCCTCCCAGTAACAGATATCACATATGAAGGTTACTGCTTCCAGTAACAGACATCACATATGAAGGTTACTGCTTCCCTCCCAGTAACAGACATCACATATGAAGGTTGTTACATCCCAGAACACCTGATGGTCAGCTGCATCTAATTAGCATCAATAAACAACCAGAACAACACACAACACCTGATAGAAACACCAACTAACACTCACCAACACCTGGCAGAAACACCAACTAACACACACAACACCTGGCAGAAACACCAACGAACACACACCAACACCTGGCAGAAACACCAACTAACCCACACCAACACCTGGCAGAAACACCAACCAACCCACACCAACACCTGGCAGAAACACCAACTAACACACACAACACCTGGCAGAAGGACCAACTAACACACACAACACCTGGCAGAAACATCAACTAACACACACCAACACCTGGCAAAAACACCAACTAACACACACAACACCTGGCAGAAGCACCAACTAACACACACAACACCTGGCAGAAACACCAACTAACACACACCAACACCTGGCAGAAACACCAACTAACACACACAACACCTGGCAGAAGGACCAACAACACACCAACACCTGGCAGAAGGACCAACTAACACACACCAACACCTGGCAGAAACACCAACTAACACACACCAACACCTGGCAGAAACACCAACTAACACACACCAACACCTGGCAGAAACACGAACAAACCCACACCAACTCCTGGCAGAAACACCAACTAACACACACCAACACCTGGCAGAAACACCAACTAACACACACCAACACCTGGCAGAAACACCAACTAACACACACCAACACCTGGCAGAAACACCAACTAACCCACACCAACACCTGGCAGAAACACCAACTAACCCACACCAACACCTGGCAGAAACACCAACTAACACACACCAACACCTGGCAGAAACACCAACTAACCCACACCAACACCTGGCAGAAACACCAACTAACCCACACCAACACCTGGCAGAAACACCAACTAACACACACCAACACCTGGCAGAAACACCAACAAACCCACACCAACACCTGGCAGAAACACCAACTAACACACACAACACCTGGCAGAAACACCAACTAACACACACAACACCTGGCAGAAGGACCAACTAACACACACAACACCTGGCAGAAACACCAACTAACACACACAACACCTGGTAGAAGGACCAACCAACACACACCAACACCTGGCAGATGGACCAACTAACACACACAGCACCTGGCAGAAACACCAACTAACACACACAACACCTGGCAGAAACACCAACTAAAACACACAACACCTGGCAGAAGGACCAACACACACCAACACCTGGCAGAAACACCAACTAACACACACAACACCTGGCAGAAACATCAACTAACACACACAACACCTTGCAGAAGGACCAACTAACACACACCAACACCTGGCAGAAACACCAACTAACACACACCAACACCTGGTAGAAGGACCAACCAACACACACCAACACCTGGCAGATGGACCAACTAACACACACAGCACCTGGCAGAAACACCAACTAACACACACAACACCTGGCAGAAACACCAACTAAAACACACAACACCTGGCAGAAGGACCAACACACACCAACACCTGGCAGAAACACCAACTAACACACACAACACCTGGCAGAAACATCAACTAACACACACAACACCTGGCAGAAGGACCAACACACACCAACACCTGGCAGAAGGAGTATCAAAGCTCCACTTCTCGTACCTGAGCAGGTTCTGCAGACCTTCCTTGCTGGAGTTTCTCCTTAGTAAATGACCAGACATGTCTTCTTCTCCTCTGTTTGTCTCAGCCCTCAGCAGAATAACAACCAGGTACTCTGTTCCTCTTTAAAACACTACTGTCTTTCTCCCTCAGTGAGCGGCGGCAGTCAGAGAGGACTGGAGAGTTCCAGGAAGGGCTCTCTCTGGTTTCTTTCCCTGGCTCTCTCTCTCTCTCTCTCTCTCTCTCTCTCTCTCTCTCTGTGTCTCTAATCTCTCTCTCTCTCTCACTCTCTCTGTCTCTCTCTCTCTCTCTCTAATTCTCTCTCTCTCTCTGTGTCTCTACTCTGTCTCTCTCACTTTCTCTCTCTCTCTCTGTGTCTCTAATCTGTCTCTCTCTCTCTGCTCTCTCTCTCTCTGTCTCTCTCTCTCTCTCTCTGTCTCTCTCTCTCTCTCTGTGTCTCTAATCTCTCTCTCTCTCTCAATTCTCTCTCTCTATTTTCTCTCTCTCTCTCTCTCTCTCTCTCTTTCACACAAACACAGGACTTCCTTTAGATCCCCTCTCCTCTGATGCTCGATGTCGATGTAAAGACTCTCCCTCTCTTTCACCGACTCTTTCTCTCTCATAAGACAGGCTTTAGTCACAGCCTGGCCTCCCTCCCTCTCCTCCTCCTCCCTCTCCTCCTCCTTCCTCTGCTCCTCCCTCCCTTGCTCCCGCATGTTGTTTTCATTGAGGGCTTTTGAAAACCTGGCCATGCACCCCCCCCTCCCTCCCTCCCATGATTCTGCAGGAGACCTCTGGGGTCATGTGACTTTCCCCAGGGGAAAAGAAAGATGATATCCACACAATTGTTTCTCTGATAAACTCTCTGATAAACCACACACATACAAACATACACACACACACACATACAAACACACACACACACACACACACACATATGCACACAAACACACACATGGACACACACGGACACAGGCACATACACACACACACACATACAAACACACACGGACACACACACACGGACACGCACACACGGACACACACACATATTTTTTTATTTTTTTTATTTCACCTTTATTTAACCAGGTAGGCTAGTTGAGAACACCTTTATTTAACCAGGTAGGCTAGTTGAGAACACCTTTATTTAACCAGGTAGGCTAGTTGAGAACACCTTTATTTAACCAGGTAGGCTAGTTGAGAACAAGTTCTCATTTACAATTGCGACCTCTGGCCAAGATAAAGCAAAGCAGTTCGACTCATACAACGACACAGAGTTACACATGGAATAAACAAATATACATGCACACACACACACACACATGTTTACACACACACACAAACACACACAATGTTATGTGAGGTCATTAATGGGTGAATACAAAGTCCTGTGTAAATACTCACAGCAGCAGCTTTTCCAGTCAGGCATAAATATCAGATGGAACCTGATGTATTGGTGAGAAACAACTATAATCACTTCAGCACATCTGTCATTCTGTTCCCCATTCGCTTGTGTGTGTGTGTGTGTGTGTGTGTGTGTGTGTGTGTGTGTGTGTGTGTGTGTGTGTGTGTGTGTGTGTGTGTGTGTGTGTGTGCTGTGGTGTGTGTGTGTGTGTGTGTGTGTTTGTGTGTGTGGTGTGTGTGTGACTAATCTAACCTCCATATCGAACAGCAACATGCTACTAGCTGTAATCAGCTGAGGAGGGTCAGGTTGGTGTTTGTTCAGGAAGCTACTCTACAGACAGCTGAGGAGGGTCAGGTTGGTGTTCATTCAGGAAGCTACTCTACAGACAGCTGAGGAGGGTCAGGTTGGTGTTCATTCAGGAAGCTACTCTACAGCTGAGGAGGGTCAGGTTGGTGTTCATTCAGGAAGCTACTCTACAGCTGAGGAGGGTCAGGTTGGTGTCCCTTCAGGAAGCTACTCTACAGCTGAGGAGGGTCAGGTTGGTGTCCATTCAGGAAGCTACTCTACAGACAGCTGAGGAGGGTCAGGTTGGTGTTCGTTCAGGAAGCTACTCTACAGACAGCTGAGGAGGGTCAGGTTGGTGTTCATTCAGGAAGCTACTCTACAGACGGCTGAGGAGGGTCAGGTTGGTGTCCCTTCAGGAAGCTACTCTACAGCTGAGGAGGGTCAGGTTGGTGTCCATTCAGGAAGCTACTCTACAGACAGCTGAGGAGGGTCAGGTTGGTGTCCATTCAGGAAGCTACTCTACAGCTGAGGAGGGTCAGGTTGGTGTCCCTTCAGGAAGCTACTCTACAGACAGCTGAGGAGGGTCAGGTTGGTGTTCATTCAGGAAGCTACTCTACAGACAGCTGAGGAGGGTCAGGTTGGTGTCCCTTCAGGAAGCTACTCTACAGCTGAGGGGGGTCAGGTTGGTGTTCATTCAGGAAGCTACTCTACAGACAGCTGAGGGGGGTCAGGTTGGTGTTCATTCAGGAAGCTACTCTACAGCTGAGGGGGGTCAGGTTGGTGTTCATTCAGGAAGCTACTCTACAGACAGCTGAGGGGGTCAGGTTGGTGTTCATTCAGGAAGCTGCTCTACAGCTGAGGGGGGTCAGGTTGGTGTTCATTCAGGAAGCTACTCTGCAGACAGCTGAGGAGGGTCAGGTTGGTGTTCATTCAGGAAGCTACTCACAGACAGCTGAGGAGGGTCAGGTTGGTGTTCATTCAGGAAGCTACTCTACAGACAGCTGAGGAGGGTCAGGTTGGTGTTTGTTCAGGAAGCTACGCTACAGACAGCTGAGGAGGGTCAGGTTGGTGTCCATTCAGGAAGCTACTCTACAGACAGCTGAGGAGGGTCAGGTTGGTGTTCATTCAGGAAGCTACTCTACAGACAGCTGAGGGGGTCAGGTTGGTGTCCATTCAGGAAGCTACTCTCACAGCTGAGGAGGGTCAGGTTGGTGTCCATTCAGGAAGCTACTCTACAGACAGCTGAGGAGGGTCAGGTTGGTGTTCATTCAGGAAGCTACTCTACAGCTGAGGAGGTCAGGTTGGTGTTCATTCAGGAAGCTACTCTACAGACAGCTGAGGGGGGTCAGGTTGGTGTTCATTCAGGAAGCTACTCTACAGACAGCTGAGGGGGTCAGGTTGGTGTTCATTCAGGAAGCTACTCTACAGCTGAGGGGGGTCAGGTTGGTGTTCATTCAGGAAGCTACTCTACAGACAGCTGAGGAGGGTCAGGTTGGTGTTCATTCAGGAAGCTACTCTACAGCTGAGGAGGGTCAGGTTGGTGTTCATTCAGGAAGCTACTCTACAGACAGCTGAGGGGGTCAGGTTGGTGTTCATTCAGGAAGCTACTCTACAGCTGAGGGGGGTCAGGTTGGTGTTCATTCAGGAAGCTACTCTGCAGACAGCTGAGGAGGGTCAGGTTGGTGTTCATTCAGGAAGCTACTCTACAGACAGCTGAGGGGGTCAGGTTGGTGTTTGTTCAGGAAGCTACGCTACAGACAGCTGAGGAGGGTCAGGTTGGTGTCCATTCAGGAAGCTACTCTACAGACAGCTGAGGAGGGTCAGGTTGGTGTTCATTCAGGAAGCTACTCTACAGACAGCTGAGGGGGTCAGGTTGGTGTCCATTCAGGAAGCTACTCTACAGCTGAGGAGGGTCAGGTTGGTGTCCATTCAGGAAGCTACTCTACAGACAGCTGAGGAGGGTCAGGTTGGTGTTCATTCAGGAAGCTACTCTACAGCTGAGGAGGGTCAGGTTGGTGTTCATTCAGGAAGCTACTCTACAGACAGCTGAGGGGGTCAGGTTGGTGTTCATTCAGGAAGCTACTCTACAGACAGCTGAGGGGGTCAGGTTGGTGTTCATTCAGGAAGCTACTCTAGCAGCTGAGGGGGTCAGGTTGGTGTTCATTCAGGAAGCTACTCTACAGACAGCTGAGGGGGTCAGGTTGGTGTTCATTCAGGAAGCTACTCTACAGCTGAGGAGGGTCAGGTTGGTGTTCATTCAGGAAGCTACTCTCACAGACAGCTGAGGGGGTCAGGTTGGTGTTCATTCAGGAAGCTACTCTACAGCTGAGGGGGGTCAGGTTGGTGTTCATTCAGGAAGCTACTCTGCAGACAGCTGAGGAGGGTCAGGTTGGTGTTCATTCAGGAAGCTACTCTACAGACAGCTGAGGAGGGTCAGGTTGGTGTTCATTCAGGAAGCTTACTCTACAGACAGCTGAGGGGGTCAGGTTGGTGTTTGTTCAGGAAGCTACGCTACAGACAGCTGAGGAGGGTCAGGTTGGTGTCCATTCAGGAAGCTACTCTACAACTGAGGAGGGTCAGGTTGGTGTCCATTCAGGAAGCTACTCTACAACTGAGGAGGGTCAGGTTGGTGTTCATTCAGGAAGCTACTCTACAGCTGATGGGGGTCAGGTTGGTGTCCATTCAGGAAGCTACTCTACAGACAGCTTAGGAGGGTCAGGTTGGTGTTCATTCAGGAAGCTACTCTACAGACAGCTGAGGAGGGTCAGGTTGGTGTTCATTCAGGAAGCTACTCTACAGCTGAGGAGGGTCAGGTTGGTGTCCCTTCAGGAAGCTACTCTACAGACAGCTGAGGAGGGTCAGGTTGGTGTTCATTCAGGAAGCTACTCTACAGCTGAGGAGGGTCAGGTTGGTGTCCATTCAGGAAGCTACTCTACAGCTGAGGATGGTCAGGTTGGTGTTCATTCAGGAAGCTACTCTACAGACAGCTGAGGAGGGTCAGTTTGGTGTTCATTCAGGAAGCTACTCTACAGACAGCTGAGGGGGGTCAGGTTGGTGTTTGTTCAGGAAGCTACGCTACAGACAGCTGAGGAGGGTCAGGTTGGTGTCCATTCAGGAAGCTACTCTACAGCTGAGGAGGGTCAGGTTGGTGTTCATTCAGGAAGCTATCTCTACAGCTGAGGGGGGTCAGGTTGGTGTCCATTCAGGAAGCTACTCTACAGACAGCTGAGGAGGGTCAGGTTGGTGTTCATTCAGGAAGCTACTCTACAGACAGCTGAGGAGGGTCAGGTTGGTGTTCATTCAGGAAGCTACTCTACAGACAGCTGAGGAGGGTCAGGTTGGTGTTCATTCAGGAAGCTACTCTACAGACAGCTGAGGGGGTCAGGTTGGTGTTTGTTCAGGAAGCTACGCTACAGACAGCTGAGGAGGGTCAGGTTGGTGTCCATTCAGGAAGCTACTCTACAACATGAGGAGGGTCAGGTTGGTGTCCATTCAGGAAGCTACTCTACAACTGAGGAGGGTCAGGTTGGTGTTCATTCAGGAAGCTACTCTACAGCTGAGGAGGGTCAGGTTGGTGTCCATTCAGGAAGCTACTCTACAGACAGCTTGAGGAGGGTCAGGTTGGTGTTCATTCAGGAAGCTACTCTACAGACAGCTGAGGAGGGTCAGGTTGGTGTTCATTCAGGAAGCTACTCTACAGCTGAGGAGGGTCAGGTTGGTGTCCATTCAGGAAGCTACTCTACAGACAGCTGAGGAGGGTCAGGTTGGTGTTCATTCAGGAAGCTACTCTCACAGCTGAGGAGGGTCAGGTTGGTGTCCATTCAGGAAGCTACTCTACAGCTGAGGATGGTCAGGTTGGTGTTCATTCAGGAAGCTACTCTACAGACAGCTGAGGAGGGTCAGGTTGGTGTTCATTCAGGAAGCTACTCTACAGACAGCTGAGGAGGGTCAGGTTGGTGTTTGTTCAGGAAGCTACTCTACAGACAGCTGAGGAGGGTCAGGTTGGTGTCCATTCAGGAAGCTACTCTACAGCTGAGGAGGGTCAGGTTGGTGTTCATTCAGGAAGCTACTCTACAGACAGCTGAGGAGGGTCAGGTTGGTGTCCCTTCAGGAAGCTACTCTACAGCAGCTGAGGAGGGTCAGGTTGGTGTTCATTCAGGAAGCTACTCTACAGCTGAGGAGGGTCAGGTTGGTGTTCATTCAGGAAGCTACTCTACAGCTGAGGAGGGTCAGGTTGGTGTCCATTCAGGAAGCTACTCTACAGACAGCTGAGGAGGGTCAGGTTGGTGTTCATTCAGGAAGCTACTCTACAGCTGAGGAGGGTCAGGTTGGTGTCCCTTCAGGAAGCTACTCTACAGCTGAGGAGGGTCAGGTTGGTGTTCATTCAGGAAGCTACTCTACAGACAGCTGAGGAGGGTCAGGTTGGTGTTCATTCAGGAAGCTACTCTACAGACAGCTGAGGAGGGTCAGGTTGGTGTTCGTTCAGGAAGCTACTCTACAGACAGCTGAGGAGGGTCAGGTTGGTGTCCATTCAGGAAGCTACTCTACAGACAGCTGAGGAGGGTCAGGTTGGTGTTCATTCAGGAAGCTACTCTACAGACAGCTGAGGAGGGTCAGGTTGGTGTCCATTCAGGAAGCTACTCTACAGACAGCTGAGGAGGGTCAGGTTGGTGTTCATTCAGGAAGCTACTCTACAGCTGAGGAGGGTCAGGTTGGTGTCCATTCAGGAAGCTACTCTACAGCTGAGGAGGGTCAGGTTGGTGTCCATTCAGGAAGCTACTCTACAGCTGAGGAGGGTCAGGTTGGTGTTCATTCAGGAAGCTACTCTACAGCTGAGGAGGGTCAGGTTGGTGTCCATTCAGGAAGCTATCTCACAGCTGAGGAGGGTCACGTTGGTGTTCATTCAGGAAGCTACTCTACAGACAGCTGAGGAGGGTCAGGTTGGTGTTCGTTCAGGAAGCTACTCTACAGACAGCTGAGGGGGTCAGGTTGGTGTCCCTTCAGGAAGCTACTCTACAGACAGCTGAGGAGGGTCAGGTTGGTGTTCATTCAGGAAGCTACTCTACAGCTGAGGAGGGTCAGGTTGGTGTTTGTTCAGGAAGCTACTCTACAGCTGAGGGGGGTCAGGTTGGTGTTCATTCAGGAAGCTACTCTACAGACAGCTGAGGAGGGTCAGGTTGGTGTTCATTCAGGAAGCTACTCTACAGACAGCTGAGGAGGGTCAGGTTGGTGTCCATTCAGGAAGCTACTCTACAGACAGTCATTGCTGTTTAACAACTTAGAATTAGCAAGTGTACAGTAGCTGTCATCCATATAAACAGTGATACTGAGACTGACTAAGCCTGGTTATCATCCAGTCTGTGTTATCATCCGGTCCTGTTATCATCCAGTCTGGTTATCATCCATATAAACAGTGATACTGAGAATGACTAAGCCTGGTTATCATCCAGTCTGGTTATCATCCAGACTGGTTATCATCCAGTCTTGTCATCATCCATATGGACAGTGATACTGAGACTGACTAAGTCTGGTTATCGTCCAGTCTGGTTATCATCCAGTCTGGTTATCGTCCAGTCTGGTTATCATCCAGTCTGGTTGTCATCCAGTCTGGTTATCATCCAGTCTTGTCATCATCCATATGGACAGTGATACTGAGACTGACTAAGTCTGGTTATCATCCAGTCTGGTTATCGTCCAGTCTGGTTATCATCCATATAGACAGTGATACTGAGACTGACTAAGTCTGGTTATCATCCAGTCTGGTTATCATCCAGTCTGGTTATCGTCCAGTCTGGTTATCATCCATATAGACAGTGATACTGAGACTGACTAAGTCTGGTTATCATCCAGTCTGGTTATCATCCAGACTGGTTATCATCCAGTCCTGTTATCATCCAGTCTGGTTATCATCCAGTCTGGTTATCATCCAGTCTGGTTATCATCCAGTCTTGTCATCATCCATATAGACAGTGATACTGAGACTGACTAAGTCTGATTATCATCCAGTCTGGTTATCATCCAGTCTGGTTATCATCCATATAGACAGTGATACTGAGACTGACTAAGCCTGATTATCATCCAGTCTGGTTATCATCCTGTCTGGTTATCATCCATATAGACAGTGATACTGAGACTGACTAAGTCTGGTTATCATCCAGTCTGGTTATCGATCCAGACTGGTTATCATCCAGTCTGGTTATCATCCAGTCTGGTTATCATCCTGTCTGGTTATCATCCATATAGACAGTGATATTCTGTCACCTTTCACCCTCAGATGTGGAAGTGTAACACTGTGGTGGATCAAGACACATCCACATCAAGATTTCTGATGGTTTATTGTTTATTGTTTATTGTTTCTGATGGTTTATTGTTTATTTCTGTGACTCAGATTGACGCACCGGTGGGGTTTTGAACTCCATGTTCAACGTATTGTTGCTGTAACAGATGGTTGAGTTCCGTCATGTGATATTAATGATATATCTTGTTTCAGTGGGTAGCGCAGGACCCTCTGCCTCTAAAATTATAATGTTATATCGTAAGAGATGGACAATAATAACGTGTTTTTACTGAATGTTCAATCAAACAAAGGTCCTATTGTCTCTAAACCAAATGGTGTTGAGTAGAGGACTACTAACTAATCAGCCAAACAGCTGAGCAGCAGACCAAAACCCAACCAGACAACACACACACACACACACACACTTCTCACTTTTCTTGGCATCACACACAGGGAGAGTTGGACAGGGAAGGCGAACTCCACAAAGGAACAGAAGGGAAAGATTGAACCATTGGAGAACATGTTACACACACACACACACACGCGCACACACACACACACACACACACACACACACACACACACACGCACACACACACGCACACACACACACATACACACACGCACACATACACACGCACGCACACATACTCACGCACACACACACACACACGCACACACACGTACACACGCACACATACTCACGCACACACACTCACACGAGAGAGCTCTAAAGAGAGAGCTGTGGGGGACAAAGAGAGAGCTATGGGGGACAAAGAGAGAGCTGTGGGGGGACAAAGAGAGAGCTGTGGGGGGACAAAGAGAGAGCTGTGGGGGACAAAGAGAGAGCTGTGGGGGGACAAAGAGAGAGCTGTGGGGGACAAAGAGAGAGCTGTGGGGGACAAAGAGAGAGCTGTGGGGGACAAGAGAGAGCTGTGGGGGACAAAGAGAGAGCTGTGGGGGGACAAAGAGAGAGCTGTGGGGGGACAAAGAGAGAGCTGTGGGGGGACAAAGAGAGAGCTGTGGGGGGACAAAGAGAGAGCTGTGGGGGACAAAGAGAGAGCTGTGGGGGGACAAAGAGAGAGCTGTGGGGGGACAAAGAGAGAGCTGTGGGGGACAAAGAGAGAGCTGTGGGGGGACAAAGAGAGAGCTGTGGGGGAGAAAGAGAGAGCTGTGGGGGGACAAAGAGAGAGCTGTGGGGGGACAAAGAGAGAGCTGTGGGGGAGAAAGAGAGAGCTGTGGGGGGACAAAGAGAGAGCTGTGGGGGAGAAAGATAGAGCTGTGGGGGAGAAAGAGAGAGCTGTGGGGGGACAAAGAGAGAGCTGTGGGGGGACAAAGAGAGAGCTGTGGGGGGACAAAGAGAGAGCTGTGGGGGGACAAAGAGAGAGCTGTGGGGGGACAAAGAGAGCTGTGGGGGGACAAAGAGAGAGCTGTGGGGGGACAAAGAGAGAGCTATGGGGGGACAAAGAGAGAGCTGTGGGGGGACAAAGAGAGAGCTATGGGGGGACAAAGAGAGAGCTGTGGGGGGACAAAGAGAGAGCTGTGGGGGGACAAGAGAGAGCTGTGGGGGGACAAAGAGAGAGCTGTGGGGGGACAAAGAGAGAGCTGTGGGGGGACAAAGAGAGAGCTGTGGGGGGACAAAGAGAGAGCTATGGGGGGACAAAGAGAGAGCTGTGGGGGACAAAGAGAGAGCTATGGGGGACAAAGAGAGAGCTGTGGGGGGACAAAGAGAGAGCTGTGGGGGGACAAAGAGAGAGCTGTGGGGGGACAAAGAGAGAGCTATGGGGGGACAAAGAGAGAGCTGTGGGGGACAAAGAGAAATCTCTGAAAGAGAGAGCTGTGGTGGAGAAAGAGAAAGCTCTAAAGAGAGAGCTGTGGGAGAGAAAGAGAGAGCTGTGGGGGGACAAAGAGAGAGCTGTGGGGGAGAAGAGAGAGCTGTGGGGGAGAAGAGAAAGCTCTAAAGAGAGAGCTGTGGGGAGAAAGAGAGAGCTGTGGGGGGACAAAGAGAGAGCTGTGGGGGAGAAAGAGAAAGCTCTAAAGAGAGAGCTGTGGGGGACATTGTCCAACACACTAAATAGCTGTATTAAATGACTAAATGTTCCTATGAGAAACTAATGGTTATGAGTGGTGTTTCCTCATGTTCCCTTTCATCCTCCTCCTATTACCCTTCATCCTCCTCATGTCCCCTTCCTCCTCCCTCATGTTCACCTTCCTCCTCCTCATGTTCCCCTTCATCCTCCTCCTATTACCCTTCATCCTCCTCATGTTACCTTCCTCCTCCTCATGTTCCCCTTCCTCCTCCTCATGTTACCCTTCATCCTCCTCATGTTACTGTCCTCATCCTCATGTTACCCTTCCTTCACCTCATGTTCCCCTTCCTCCTCCTCATGTTACCTTCCTCCTCCTCATGTTACCTTCCTCCTCCTCATGTTACCTTCATCCTCCTCATGTTACCTTCCTCCTCCTAATGTTACCCTTCATCCTCCTCCTATTACCCTTCATCCTCCTCATGTTACCTTCCTCCTCCTCATGTTACCCTTCCTCCTCCTCATGTTACCTTCCTCCTCCTCATGTTCCCCTTCCTCCTCCTCATGTTACCCTTCATCCTCCTCATGTTACCTTCATCCTCCTCATGTTCCCCTTCCTCCTCCTCATGTTACCTTCCTCCTCCTCATGTTACCCTTCCTCCTCCTCATGTTACCTTCCTCCTCCTCATGTTACCCTTCATCCTCCTCATGTTACCTTCCTCCTCCTCATGTTACCCTTCCTCCTCCTCATGCTACCGTCTTCCTCCTCATGTTACCTTCCTCCTCCTCATGTTACCCTTCATCCTCCTCATGTTACCTTCCTCCTCCTCATGTTACCCTTCATCCTCCTCATGTTACCTTCCTCCTCCTCATGTTACCCTTCATCCTCCTCATGTTACCTTCATCCTCCTCATGTTACCTTCCTCCTCCTCATGTTACCCTTCCCCTCCTCATGTTACCTTCCTCCTCCTCATGTTACCCTTCATCCTCCTCATGTTACCTTCCTCCTCCTCATGTTACTTCCTCCTCATTTACCGTCCTCCTCCCTCATGTTACCTTCCTCCTCCTCATGTTACCCTTCATCCTCCTCATGTTACCTTCCTCCTCCTCATGTTACCCTTCATCCTCCTCATGTTACCTTCCTCCTCCTCATGTTACCCTTCATCTCTCCTCATGTTACCTTCCTCCTCCTCATGTTACCCTTCATCCTCCTCATGTTACCCTTCATCCTCCTCATGTTACCTTCCTCCTCCTCATGTTCCCTTCATCCTCCTCATGTTACCTTCCTCCTCCTCATGTTACCCTTCATCGTCCTCATGTTACCTTCCTCCTCCTCCATGTTACCCTTCCTCCTCCTCATGTTACCTTCCTCCTCCTCATGCTTACCCTTCATCCTCCTCATGTTACCCTTCATCCTCCTCATGTTACCCTTCCTCCTCCTCATGTTACCTTCCTCCTCCTCATGTTACCCTTCATCCTCCTCATGTTACCTTCATCCTCCTCATGTTACCTTCCTCCTCCTCATGTTACCCTCATCTGCCCTCATGTTACCTTCCTCCTCCTCATGTTACCCTTCCTCCTCCTCATGTTACCTTCCTACTCCTCATGTTACCCTTCATCCTCCTCATGTTACCTTCATCCTCCTCATGTTACCCTTCCTCCTCCTCATGTTACCTTCCTCCTCATGTTACCTTCATCCTCCTCATGTTACCTTCATCCTCCTCATGTTACTCTCTCCTCATGTTACCCTTCATCCTCCTCATGTTACCTTCATCCTCCCCTATGTTACCCTTCCTCCTCCTCATGTTACCTTCCTCCTCCTCATGTTACCCTTCCTCCTCCTCATGTTACCTTCC
>NC_088213.1:4890672-4913686 GCF_036934945.1 Oncorhynchus masou masou | reverse complement strand
TCTCTTTCTGTCTTTCTCTGTCTATCTCTCTGTCTCTCCCTGTCTCTCTCTCTCTCTCACACTGTCTCTCTCTCTCTCTCTGTCTCTGTCTTTCTCTCTCTCTGTCTCTCTCTCTCTCTCTCTCTCTGTCTCTCCCTGTCTCTCTCTCTCTCTCTCTCCCTGTCTCTCCCTGTCTCTCTGTCTCTCTCTGTCTCTCTCTCTCACTGTCTCTCTCTGTCTCTGTCTCTCTCTTTCTCAATCTCTCTCTCTCACTGTCTCTCTCTCTCACTGTCTCTCTCTCTCACTGTCTCTCTCTGTCTCTGTCTCTCTCTCTCTGTCTCTCTCTGTGTCTCTCTGTTTCTCTCTCTCTGTTTCTCTCTCTCTGTCTCTCTCTCCCTGTCTCTCTCTGTCTCGCTCTCTCTGTCTCTCTCTCTGTCTCTCTCTCTCTCTATCTCGATCTCGATCTCTCTGTCTCTATCTCTCTGTCTCTCTCTCTGTCTTTCTCCCTCTCCCTCTCTCTCTGTCTCTCTCTCCGTCTCTCCCTCTCTCTCTGTCTCTCCCTCTCCCTCTCTCTCTGTCTCTCCCTCTCCCTCTCTCTCTCTCTCTCTCTCTCTCTCTCTGTCTCTCCCTCTGTCTCTCTCTCTCTCTCTCTGTCTCTCTCTCTGTCTCTCTCTCTGTCTCTCTCTCCCTGTCTCTCCCTGTATGTGTCTCTCTCTGTCTCTCTCTCTGTCTCTCTCTCTCTCTCTGAGAGATGTAGTTTGTGGTGAGGAAGCAAAGTCTCAAACCTTGTTTACCTTGAGTTGTTTACAAGCTAGCCTTTATCCCCTTTGGTATGGTCTTAAACACCCAACGACTCGTCTCACCTCAGAGTGACACAGCTCAGCTGAAAGCCGTTCTTTCTCAACGTTTTCTTTGGAAAGAGACTAGTCAAATACTCCCTCTTCACATCACACCAATCCCTCCTACAGTACACCAAACCCTGAAACCACAACACATCTCCTTCTGAATCCACAACACAGCTTCTGAAACCACAACACAGCTTCTGAAACCACAACACAGCTTCTGAAACCACAACACAGCTTCTTCTTGGCTGTAGCAACAAACTGAGTCAGCGTCTTTGTCCCAAATGGCCCCCCTTTTCCCTATAGTACACTAGTGTTGACTAGATTCCTGTGGACCCCTATGGACCCTGGTCAAAATTAGTGCACTGTATAGGGAATAGTGTTCCATTTGGGAAGTAGCCTGTGAGTGAGTTCTGTGTCAACAGTTGCTAGGACAACATAAAGGTTCACTCTGTCTTGGAACAAACAAAGAGGGCACTGTTGTGTACGTCTTTAACCTTACACTCTGTTGTCAAGCAATAATAACACTGTAAATTGCAGCAAATGTCTTTAAATATGCCAGTGTGTTTTAAATAGGCACTTGTGTCTTTTAAATAGGCCCGTGTGTCCTTAAATAGGCCCTTGTGTCTTTTAAATAGGCCCGTGTGTCCTTAAATAGGCACTTGTGTCTTTTAAATATGCCCGTGTGTCCTTAAATAGGCACTTGTGTCTTTTAAATAGGCCCGTGTGTCTTTAAATAGGCACGTGTGTCTTTAAATAGGCACTTGTGTCTTTAAATAGGCCCGTGTGTTTTTAAATAGGCACTTGTGTCTTTAAATAGGCACTTGTGTCTTTAAATAGGCCCGTGTGTTTTTAAATAGGCACTTGTGTCTTTAAATAGGCCCTTGTGTCTTTAAATAGGCACTTGTGTCTTTAAATAGGCCCTTGTGTCTTTAAATAGACCAGTGTGTCCTTAAATAGACCAGTGTGCCTTTAAATAGGCCCGTGTGCCTTTAAATAGGTCCGTGTGCCTTTAAATAGGCCCGTGTGTCTTTAAATAGACCCGTGTGCCTTTAAATAGGCCCGTGTGTCTTTAAATAGGCCCGTGTGCCTTTAAATAGGCCTGTGTGTCTTTAAATAGGCCCGTGTGCCTTTAAATAGGCCCGTGTGTCTTTAAATAGACCCGTGTGCCTTTAAATAGGTCCGTGTGCCTTTAAATAGGCCCGTGTGCCTTTAAATAGGCCCGTGTGCCTTTAAATAGGCCCGTGTGTCTTTCAATAGACCCGCGTGTCTTTAAATAGGCCCGTGTGTCTTTAAATAGGCCCGTGTGTCTTTAAATAGGCCCGTGTGTCTTTAAATAGACCCGTGTGTTCTTAACTGACTTGCCTAGTTAAATAAAGGTAAAATTAAAAAATAGATATTACATAAATATTCCTGTGTGCATTATCACAGGTGTGTCTTTGTACTGTGAAAACCCCAAGGCCGTGTTATGTCCATGTCTAGAGTCTTTTTATTTCACCTTTATTTAACCAGCTAGGCTAGTTGAGAACAAGTTCTCATTTGCAACTGCGACCTGGCCAAGATAAAGCGTAGCAATTCGACACATACAACAACACAGAGTTACACATGGAATAAACAGAACATACAGTCAATAATACAGTAGAACAAAAGAAAACAAAAAGTCTATATACAGAGTCTTCACAGATGTGATGTGAAATGAAAATGTGTTACTGCCCCAGACAGAATAAATGTTCTAGAATGCAGGCAGACAGAAGAAATGTTCTAGAATGAAGTCAGGCAGAAGAAATGTTCTAGAATGAAGTCAGACAGACGACATGTTCTAGAATGCAGTCAGACAGAAGAAATGTTCTAGAATGAAGTCAGACAGAGACAGAAGACATGTTCTAGAATGAAGTCAGACAGAGACAGAAGACATGTTCTAGAATGCAGTCAGACAGAAGAAATGTTCTAGAATGAAGTCAGACAGAAGAAATGTTCTAGAATGAAGTCAGACAGAAGAAATGTTCTAGAATGAAGTCAGACAGAAGAAGTGTTCTAGAATGCTGTCAGACAGAGACAGACAGAAGAAATGTTCTAGAATGCAGTCAAACAGAAGAAATGTTCTAGAATGAAGTCAGACAGAGACAGACAGAAGAAATGAGAGGAAAGATTCCAACCTTGTTGTGTTCACGTTGTCTGTATTCCAAATAGCACTCTATTCCCCAACGTCTCTGTTCCCTATAAAAGTTCACTACTTTTGACCATGGCCCATAGTTGAATAGGGAGCTGAATAGGGAGTTGAATAGGGTGCTGTACTACAGAGAGGTCATTCACCCTGCCACCATACAGCGGGTGTATATAGGGAGTTGAATAGGGTGCTGTACTACAGAGAGGTCATTCACCCTGCCACCATACAGCGGGTGTATATAGGGAGTTGAATAGGGTGCTGTACTACAGAGAGGTCATTCACCCTGCCACCATACAGCGGGTGTATATAGGGAGTTGAATAGGGTGCTGTACTACAGAGAGGTCATTCACCCTGCCACCATACAGCGGGTGTATATAGGGAGTTGAATAGGGTGCTGTACTACAGAGAGGGCATTCACCCTGCCACCATACAGCGGGTGTATATAGGGTGCTGTACTACAGAGAGGGCATTCACCCTGCCACCATACAGCGGGTGTATATAGGGAGTTGAATAGGGTGCTGTACTACAGAGAGGTAATTCACCCTGCCACCATACAGCGGGTGTATATAGGGAGTTGAATAGGGTGCTGTACTACAGAGAGGTCATTCACCCTGCCACCATACAGCGGGTGTATATAGGGTGCTGTACTACAGAGAGGTCATTCACCCTGCCACCATACAGCGGGTGTATATAGGGAGTTGAATAGGGTGCTGTACTACAGAGAGGTCATTCACCCTGCCACCATACAGCGGGTGTATATAGGGAGTTGAATAGGGTGCTGTACTACAGAAAGGTCATTCACCCTGCCACCATACAGCGGGTGTATATAGGGAGTTGAATAGGGTGCTGTACTACAGAGAGGTCATTCACCCTGCCACCATACAGCGGGTGTATATAGGGAGTTGAATAGGGTGCTGTACTACAGAGAGGTCATTCACCCTGCCACCATACAGCGGGTGTATATAGGGAGTTGAATAGGGTGCTGTACTACAGAGAGGTCATTCACCCTGCCACCATACAGCGGGTGTATATAGGGAGTTGAATAGGGTGCTGTACTACAGAGAGGTCATTCACCCTGCCACCATACAGCGGGTGTATATAGGGAGTTGAATAGGGTGCTGTACTACAGAGAGGGCATTCACCCTGCCACCATACAGCGGGTGTATATAGGGAGTTGAATAGGGTGCTGTACTACAGAGAGGGCATTCACCCTGCCACCATACAGCGGGTGTATATAGGGAGTTGAATAGGGTGCTGTACTACAGAGAGGGCATTCACCCTGCCACCATACAGCGGGTGTATATAGGGAGTTGAATAGGGTGCTGTACTACAGAGAGGTCATTCACCCTGCCACCATACAGCGGGTGTATATAGGGAGTTGAATAGGGTGCTGTACTACAGAGAGGTCATTCACCCTGCCACCATACAGCGGGTGTATATAGGGAGTTGAATAGGGTGCTGTACTACAGAGAGGTCATTCACCCTGCCACCATACAGCGGGTGTATATAGGGAGTTGAATAGGGTGCTGTACTACAGAGAGGTCATTCACCCTGCCACCATACAGCGGGTGTATATAGGGAGTTGAATAGGGTGCTGTACTACAGAGAGGTCATTCACCCTGCCACCATACAGCGGGTGTATATAGGGAGTTGAATAGGGTGCTGTACTACAGAGAGGTCATTCACCCTGCCACCATACAGCGGGTGTATATAGGGAGTTGAATAGGGTGCTGTACTACAGAGAGGGCATTCACCCTGCCACCATACAGCGGGTGTATATAGGGAGTTGAATAGTGCGCTGTACTACAGAGAGGTCATTCACCCTGCCACCATACAGCGGGTGTATATAGGGAGTTGAATAGGGTGCTGTACTACAGAGAGGTCATTCACCCTGCCACCATACAGCGGGTGTATATAGGGTGCTGTACTACAGAGAGGTCATTCACCCTGCCACCATACAGCAGGTGTATATAGGGCGTTGAATAGGGTGCTGTACTACAGAGAGATCATTCACCCTGCCACCATACAGCGGGTGTATATAGGGAGTTGAATAGGGTGCTGTACTACAGAGAGGTCATTCACCCTGCCACCATACAGCGGGTGTATATAGGGAGTTGAATAGGGCGCTGTACTACAGAGAGGTCATTCACCCTGCCACCATACAGCGGGTGTATATAGGGAGTTGAATAGGGCGCTGTACTACAGAGAGGTCATTCACCCTGCCACCATACAGCGGGTGTATATAGGGAGTTGAATAGGGTGCTGTACTACAGAGAGGGCATTCACCCTGCCACCATACAGCGGGTGTATATAGGGAGTTGAATAGGGTGCTGTACTACAGAGAGGTCATTCACCCTGCCACCATACAGCGGGTGTATATAGGGAGTTGAATAGGGTGCTGTACTACAGAGAGGGCATTCACCCTGCCACCATACAGCGGGTGTATATAGGGAGTTGAATAGGGTGCTGTACTACAGAGAGGTCATTCACCCTGCCACCATACAGCGGGTGTATATAGGGAGTTGAATAGGGTGCTGTACTACAGAGAGGTTATTCACCCTGCCACCATACAGCGGGTGTATATAGGGAGTTGAATAGGGTGCTGTACTACAGAGAGGTCATTCACCCTGCCACCATACAGCGGGTGTATATAGGGAGTTGAATAGGGTGCTGTACTACAGAGAGGGCATTCACCCTGCCACCATACAGCGGGTGTATATAGGGAGTTGAATAGGGTGCTGTACTACAGAGAGGGCATTCACCCTGCCACCATACAGCGGGTGTATATAGGGAGTTGAATAGGGTGCTGTACTACAGAGAGGTCATTCACCCTGCCACCATACAGCGGGTGTATATAGGGAGTTGAATAGGGTGCTGTACTACAGAGAGGTCATTCACCCTGCCACCATACAGCGGGTGTATATAGGGAGTTGAATAGGGTGCTGTACTACAGAGAGGTCATTCACCCTGCCACCATACAGCGGGTGTATATAGGGAGTTGAATAGGGTGCTGTACTACAGAGAGGTCATTCACCCTGCCACCATACAGCGGGTGTATATAGGGAGTTGAATAGGGTGCTGTACTACAGAGAGGTCATTCACCCTGCCACCATACAGCGGGTGTATATAGGGAGTTGAATAGGGTGCTGTACTACAGAGAGGTCATTCACCCTGCCACCATACAGCGGGTGTATATAGGGAGTTGAATAGGGTGCTGTACTACAGAGAGGTCATTCACCCTGCCACCATACAGCGGGTGTATATAGGGAGTTGAATAGGGTGCTGTACTACAGAGAGGTCATTCACCCTGCCACCATACAGCGGGTGTATATAGGGAGTTGAATAGGGTGCTGTACTACAGAGAGGTCATTCACCCTGCCACCATACAGCGGGTGTATATAGGGAGTTGAATAGGGTGCTGTACTACAGAGAGGTCATTCACCCTGCCACCATACAGCGGGTGTATATAGGGAGTTGAATAGGGTGCTGTACTACAGAGAGGTCATTCACCCTGCCACCATACAGCGGGTGTATATAGGGAGTTGAATAGGGTGCTGTACTACAGAGAGGTCATTCACCCTGCCACCATACAGCGGGTGTATATAGGGAGTTGAATAGGGTGCTGTACTACAGAGAGGTCATTCACCCTGCCACCATACAGCGGGTGTATATAGGGAGTTGAATAGGGTGCTGTACTACAGAGAGGTCATTCACCCTGCCACCATACAGCGGGTGGAGTTGTATATAGAGGAGCCACCATACAGCGGGTGAATAGGGTGCTGTACTACAGAGAGGTCATTCACCCTGCCACCATACAGCGGGTGTATATAGGGAGTTGAATAGGGTGCTGTACTACAGAGAGGTCATTCACCCTGCCACCATACAGCGGGTGTATATAGGGAGTTGAATAGGGTGCTGTACTACAGAGAGGTCATTCACCCTGCCACCATACAGCGGGTGTATATAGGGAGTTGAATAGGGTGCTGTACTACAGAGAGGTCATTCACCCTGCCACCATACAGCGGGTGGGTGTATATAGGGGAGTTGAATAGGGTGCTGTACTACAGAGAGATCATTCACCCTGCCACCATACAGCGGGTGTATATAGGGAGTTGAATAGGGTGCTGTACTACAGAGAGGTCATTCACCCTGCCACCATACAGCGGGTGTATATAGGGAGTTGAATAGGGTGCTGTACTACAGAGAGGTCATTCACCCTGCCACCATACAGCGGGTGTATATAGGGAGTTGAATAGGGTGCTGTACTACAGAGAGGTCATTCACCCTGCCACCATACAGCAGGTGTATATAGGGAGTTGAATAGGGTGCTGTACTACAGAGAGGTCATTCACCCTGCCACCATACAGCGGGTTATATAGGGAGTTGAATAGGGTGCTGTACTACAGAGAGGTCATTCACCCTGCCATCCATACAGCAGGTGTATATAGGGAGTTGAATAGGGTGCTGTACTACAGAGAGGTCATTCACCCTGCCACCATACAGCGGGTGTATATAGGGAGTTGAATAGGGTGCTGTACTACAGAGAGGTCATTCACCCTGCCACCATACAGCGGGTGTATAAAGGGAGTTGAATAGGGTGCTGTACTACAGAGAGGTCATTCACCCTGCCACCATACAGCGGGTGTATATAGGGAGTTGAATAGGGTGCTGCACTACAGAGAGGTCATTCACCCTGCCACCATACAGCGGGTGTATATAGGGAGTTGAATAGGGTGCTGTACTACAGAGAGGTCATTCACCCTGCCACCATACAGCGGGTGTATATAGGGAGTTGAATAGGGTGCTGTACTACAGAGAGGGCATTCACCCTGCCACCATACAGCGGGTGTATATAGGGAGTTGAATAGGGTGCTGTACTACAGAGAGGTCATTCACCCTGCCACCATACAGCGGGTGTATATAGGGAGTTGAATAGGGTGCTGTACTACAGAGAGGTCATTCACCCTGCCACCATACAGCGGGTGTATATAGGGAGTTGAATAGGGTGCTGTACTACAGAGAGGTCATTCACCCTGCCACCATACAGCGGGTGTATATAGGGAGTTGAATAGGGTGCTGTACTACAGAGAGGTCATTCACCCTGCCACCATACAGCGGGTGTATATAGGGAGTTGAATAGGGTGCTGTACTACAGAGAGGTCATTCACCCTGCCACCATACAGCGGGTGTATATAGGGAGTTGAATAGGGTGCTGTACTACAGAGAGGTCATTCACCCTGCCACCATACAGCGGGTGTATATAGGGAGTTGAATAGGGTGCTGTACTACAGAGAGGTCATTCACCCTGCCACCATACAGCGGGTGTATATAGGGAGTTGAATAGGGTGCTGTACTACAGAGAGGTCATTCACCCTGCCACCATACAGCGGGCGAATATGAGCATTTTGCGAGACTGTGCCTCAAAACCTGATGTCTACCTGGCCCACCACTCCACCCTGGACTCGAACAGCCTTGACAACCAGGTCCACCTCTACAAGGCTATGTACAGACTCAGTGAGCGTAGCCTTGCTATTGAGAAAGACCACCGAAGGCAGACCTGGCTGGTCTGCCATGGCTCACGTCAACACCATTATACCAGAAACCCTAGACCCACTCCAATTTGCATACCGCCCTAACAGATCTACAGATGATATAATCTCTATTGCCCTTTCCCACCCGGACAAAAGGAACACCTATGTGAGAATGCTATTCATTGACTACAGCTCAGCGTTCAACACCGTAGTGCCCTCAAAGCTCATCACTAAGCTAAGGACCCTGGGACTAAACACCTCCCTCTGCAGCTGGATCCTGGACTTCCTGACGGGCCGCCCCCAGGTGGTGAGGGTAGGTAACAACACATCCGCCACGCTGATCATCAACATGCGGATTCTGGTAAGGATAGGTCAGGGGTGCGTGCTCAGTCCCCTCATGTTCACCCATGACTGCACGGCCCAGGCACGACTCCAACACCATCATTAAGTTTGCCGACAACACAACGGTGGTAGGCCTGATCACCGACAACGATGAGACAGCCTATAGAGAGGAGGTGAGAGACCTGGCCGGGTGGTGCCAGAATAACAACCTATCCCTCAACGTAACCAAGACTAAGGAGATGATTGTGGAATAAAGAGGAAAAGGAGGACCGAGCACACCCCCATTCTCATCGACGGGGCTGTAGTGGAGGGGTTTGAGAGCTTCAAGTTCCTTGGTGTCCACCTTCATCTGACACTGCCTGGTAAAGAGGTCCTGGATGGCAGGAAGCTTGGCCCCAGTGATGTACTGGGCCATACGCATTACCCTCTGTAGTGCTTTGCGGTCGGAGGCCGAGCAGCTGCCATACCAGGCAGTAATGTAACCAGTCAGGATGCTCTCGATGGTGCAGCTGTAGAACTTTATGAGGATCTGAGGACCAAATCTTTTCAGACTCCTGCCACCCCAGTCATAGACTGTTCTCTCTGCTACCGCATGGCAAGTGGTACCGGAGCGCCAAGTATGGGTCCAACAGGCTTCTTAACAGCTTCTACCCCCCCCCCCCCCAAGCCACAAGACTCCTGAACAGCTAATCAAATGGCTAACCCCCCATTATTACTCTGCTGCTACTCTCTGTTTATTATCTATGCATAGTCACTTTAACTCGACCTACATGTACATATTACCTCAATTACCTCAACTAACCTGTGCCCTCGCAAATTGACTCTGTACCGGTACCCCCTGTATATAGCCTCCACATTGACTCTGTACCAGTACCCCTGTATATCGCCTCCACATTGACTCTGTACCGGTACCCCCTGTATATAGCCTCCACATTGACTCTGTACTGTAACACCCTGTATATAGCCTCCACATTGACTCTGTACCGGTACCACCTGTATATAGCCTCCACATTGACTCTGTACCTGTACCCCCTGTATATAGCCTCCACATTGACTCTGTACCGGTACCCCCTGTATATAGCCTCCACATTGACTCTGTACCTGTACCCCCTGTATATAGCCTCCACATTGACTCTGTACCGGTACCCCTGTATATAGCCTCCACATTGACTCTGTACTGTAATACCCTGTATATAGTCTCCACATTGACTCTGTACCGTAACACCCTGTATATAACCTCCACATTGACTCTGTACCGTAACACCCTGTATATAGCCTCCACATTGACTCTGTACCGTAACACCCTGTATATAACCTCCACATTGACTCTGTACCATAACACCCTGTATATAGCCTCCACATTGACTCTGTACCGGTACCCCCTGTATATAGCCTCCACATTGACTCTGTACCGGTACACCCTGTATATAGCCTCCACATTGACTCTGTACCGGTACACCCTGTATATAGCCTCCACATTGACTCTGTACCGGTACCCCCTGTATATAGCCTCCACATTGACTCAGTACCGTAATACCCTGTATATAGCCTCCACATTGACTCTGTACCGTAACACCCTGTATATAGCCTCCACATTAACTCTGTACCGTAATACCCTGTATATAGCCTCCACATTGACTCTGTACCGGTACACCCTGTATATAGCCTCCACATTGACTCTGTACCATAATACCCTGTATATAGCCTCCACATTGACTCTGTACCGTAATACCCTGTATATAGCCTCCACATTGACTCTGTACCTGTACCCCTGTATATAGCCTCCACATTGACTCTGTACCGTAATACCCTGTATATAGCCTCCACATTGACTCTGTACCGTAATACCCTGTATATAGCCTCCACATTGACTCTGTACCGTAACACCCTGTATATAGCCTTCACATTGACTCTGTACCGTAATACCCTCTATATAGCCTCCACATTGACTCTGTACCGTAATACCCTGTATATAGCCTCCACATTGACTCTGTACCTGTACCCCCTGTATATAGCCTCCACATTGACTCTGTACCGTAATACCCTGTATATAGCCTCCACATTGACTCTGTACCGTAACACCCTGTATATAGCCTTCACATTGACTCTGTACCGTAATACCCTCTATATAGCCTCCACATTGACTCTGTACCGTAATACCCTGTATATAGCCTCCACATTGACTCTGTACCTGTACCCCCTGTATATAGCCTCCACATTGACTCTGTACCGTAATACCCTGTATATAGCCTCCACATTGACTCTGTACCGTAACACCCTGTATATAGCCTCCACATTGACTCTGTACCGTAACACCCTGTATATAGCCTCCACATTGACTCTGTACCGTAATACTCTGTATATAGCCTCCACATTGACTCTGTACCTGTACCCCCTGTATATAGCCTCCACATTGACTCTGTACCGTAATACCCTGTATATAGCCTCCACATTGACTCTGTACCGTAACACCCTGTATATAGCCTCCACATTGACTCTGAACCGTAATACCCTGTATATAGCCTCCATATTGACTTTCTTAACACTTATTTTTCTTAAAACTGCATTGTTGGTTAAGTGCTCGTATGTCAGCGTTTTGTCAGTGAATGAATACCTGTTGTATTCGGCTCATGTGACAAAATGAGGTGGAAACTGAGCTGCACTTCCTAACCTCCTTCCCGAATGTATGACCATATTAGAGAGAGACATTTCCCTCAGATAACACAGAACCACAAAGAATTCAAAAACAAACTCAAGTTTGATAAACTCCCATATCTACTGGGGTGAAATACCACAGTGTGTCATCACAGCAGCAAGATGTGTGACCTGTTGCACAAGAAAAGGGCAGTGACCAGTTTATTCATTTTCCCTTTTGTACTTTAACTATTTGCACATCATTACAACACTGTATAAAGACATAATATCACATTTGAAATGTCTGTATTATTTTGGAACATTTTTGAGTATAATGTTTACTGTTAATGTTTTATTGTTTGTTTTCACTGTTGTTTATTATCTACTTCACTTGCCAATAAAACCCTTACATTGAAATGTAATTATATTAAAGGGTGTTTTATTGCTTAAGGCAATTAGTCTGGGTGAGAAGTGGTGAGAGTCAGTGGTGTGAATAGAGGGAGGGGAAGGTTTTAAACCAAGAGTCGTGATCTGAAAGGAGGGACACAACAGTGAAAGAGGGAATATGGTGTCATAAATACCCTCCTGTCTCTTGAGTGCCCATCTGTGCTGCACCTTAAAACATCCAACACGAAAGAAAAACATCACAAATGGATGTAATGTTATTTTGTGTTATAGGCGACCAAGAAAAACACGTTGTGAAAGTTATGACGCGTGATTTAGGTCCGACTGTATGTAACGAATGCCAATCAAAATAGCAGTTGAGTTCAAGCTGTCTCGAAGAAAAAGCCCTATTTTTTAAAATGTTAACAATGCTAGTTTTTAGTGGTGGGTGTGAGCGTCCAGTACTCTACCATACCTTCGAGGTGTAGCGTGAAGCGCTGCGCGTATGGAAACGGGTGGACGGACACTTCAACCACAGAGCGAACCTCGCGGTGAGGAATGAGCACATGACTGAACTGAACGCTGTTGCTGCGCCCGTAGTATTGGATTTATCAGTGATTATTAGTAATTCCCAAGGACAGTGTCGTAACATTTTGGATATATCTACTGGTTCGTGTTTTTTAAAAGCTTTGGGAAACATATCCCACTTCTGTCGGTTCTATAAAGGGTAAGTTTGAGGCGCTCTCTCCAATTCAGTCCCCCATTCCGTTTGTATCGAAAATGTCACGCAGTGATTCGAAATTGTATTTGGATGTTAACTGTGACTTTGTATCCCACCCAATTTATTCAAGCCTTTTTGTTATGTTACATTAAAACACTATGGACACATTAGCTTTTGAAATTGATAGGCTCAAGCAACAACGTTTTTATTCAGTGTTGAACGTTTTCTCTCAGAAACTCGGGAAGTTTTGGTTTGGCTTCCATCAATTTTGATGATAGGCTAATGCACAACTAAATGTGTCTGTTTGTTATTTATTTATTTATTTAACTAGGCAAGTCAATTAAGAACAAATTCTTATTTACAACGACGGCCTAGGAACGGTGGGTTAACTGCCTTGTTCAGGGGCAGAACGGCAGATTTTTTTACCTTGTCAGCTCGGGGGATTCGATCTTACAACCTTTCTTGTTGCTAGTCCAACGCTCTAACCATTAGACTATGTAATAACTGTCAATTGCAAACCATAATGCCATAATGTCTGAAGACCAATAGGCTACTATTCTGATATGTTTGTTATTAGGACGAGGGTAGTGAGAACACATCAGTCTGGGAGAAGGCTATAAAATCATCTCAAAATGATTTGAGCTCCATCAGTTCACTTGTGAGGCTAATCATTTACAAATGGAGTGGAGTATTTAACATGACAGCAACTCGGCCTACTATTCTGATATGTTTGTTATTAGTCTCACCGTACTTCATATGTGTCTGTACTATAGTAATGACATCAGGTAATACCATGGAATAACAGCAACGAGGGGTTGGAAGTGTCCTTTCTGGGTTTGTGAAATAGTATTTCCTGTTCTGGCCTCCTCTCACATGCATACTGCAGCTCGTAGTCTACATTCAGTCACCACAAAGACAGCTCAAACCTATTGGTTTGGGGTTAGAGAGAGCCTGGGGTTAGAGAGAGCCTGGGGTTAGAGAGGGTCTGAGGTTAGAGAGGGTCTGAGGTTAGAGAGGGTCTGAGGTTAGAGAGGGTCTGAGGTTAGAGAGGGTCTGAGGTTAGAGAGGGTCTGAGGTTAGAGAGGGTCTGAGGTTAGAGAGGGTCTGAGGTTAGAGAGGGTCTGAGGTTAGAGAGGGTCTGAGGTTAGAGAGGGTCTGAGGTTAGAGAGGGTCTGAGGTTAGAGAGGGTCTGAGGTTAGAGAGGGTCTGAGGTTAGAGAGGGTCTGAGGTTAGAGAGGGTCTGGGGTCAGAGAGGGTCTGGGGTCAGAGAGGGTCTGAGTGGGTCTGGGGTCAGAGAGGGTCTGGGGTCAGAGAGGGTCTGGGGTCAGAGAGGGTCTGAGGTCAGAGAGGGTCTGAGGTCAGAGAGGGTCTGAGGTTAGAGAGGGTCTGAGGTTAGAGAGGGTCTGTGGTTAGAGAGGGTCTGAGTGGGTCTGGGGTCAGAGAGGGTCTGGTGTTAGAGAGGGCCTGGGGTTAGAGAGGGTCTGAGTGGGTCTGAGGTTAGAGAGGGTCTGGGGTCAGAGAGGGTCTGGGGTCAGAGAGGGTCTGGGGTCAGAGAGGGTCTGGTGTTAGAGAGGGTCTGGTGTTAGAGAGGGCCTGGGGTTAGAGAGGGTCTGGGGTTAGAGAGGGCCTGGGGTTAGAAAGGGCCTGGGGTTAGAGAGGGTCTGAGTGGGTCTGAGGTTAGAGAGGGTCTGGGGTTAGAGAGGGTCTGAGGGGGTCTGGGGTTATTGAGGGCCTGGGGTTAGAGAGGGTCTGAGGGGGTCTGGGGTTAGAGAGGGTCTGAGGGGGTCTGGGGTTCGAGGGGGTCAGAGAGGGTCTGAGGTCAGAGAGGGTCTGGGGTCAGAGACGGTCTGAGGGGGTCTGAAGTTAGAGAGGGTCTGGGCTTGGGGGGGTTCTGGAATTGTATAGAGTGAGAGGTAAAGCCTATTGAAGAGAGGTGAAGTAGAGGTATTGGGAGAAATGTCCAATTGACAGAATATAATAATATACATAAACTTTTCAAATTCACATCATACTAACTTAAAATAGGCTAGCTAGTTGAATACTAACGTTAGCCAACGTTAGCTAAACAATAGCTAGATTGTTTTTCCTTAGAATAAGCCCATGCTTCATTTTCATCAATATCGACACAAAATCATTAAAGGAAAATAAACAAATGAAGGGATAGTTCACCTGAATGACAACACGTCACATCGGTTTCCTGACCCTGTACGCAGTCTATGGACAAGGTATGACAGAGAACCATGCTTCGGGTTGAGTTTCCCTGGCACTGTTTCCACATGCTAACGTTTTTAGCATTTGTGGCACAAATCCCATTCGAGTCACGGGACCGATATTAGCATTTTTCCGTGCGCCAGGTCCAAATTGATTGTGAAGGTCAACAAAGTCACTTATAGATGATTTGAATATGATGCTCGGAAAATGCTGTAGACACTGCTTCCCAAATGGCATCCTTTCCCCTACATAGTGCACTACATTTAACCAGGAGCCGTAGGGTTGGGAATAGGATGCCATATTTTGGAAGCGACCTGGTAGCTAGCTGCACCTGGAGCTGTAGACAGGCAGTAGAGCCTGGTAGAGTAATCACATGGTTTAAGTCAATTACACACCATGTCACTGTGTCTAGGCTTAGTGGGCGGGCGTACCAGCTGCAAAAGTTGTTTAGAGTTTATCAATGCTGAAATGTCAGTTACAGTTGATATATATCACAGACTGGAAGTGTGATCCCTTGTATGTACGGTCTAACTGAGTGGCTGTGAAGGAGTCCCCCTGTAGTCGTTCTGCCCCTTCAGTGTGGACAGATCTGGAACTACATACAGTGCTGATGGAAAGTATGTGAACCCCTTATGCAATTATTTTACAGATTTTTTTGTTGTTGTAGTTTATTTTATTTTTTTTTACCATGAAATCTTCATTTACTCAGATCCAGTCTTTTTTAATCTGACACAACAGGGGTGGCAGGGAAACCTAGTGGTTAGAGCGTTGGACTGGTAACCGGAAGGTTGCAAGTTCAAATCCCCGAGCTGACAAGGTACAAATCTGTCATTCTCCCCCTGAACAGGCAGTTAACCACACTGTTCAAATTCTTATTTTCAATGACGGCCTTGGTTCTTAACTGACTTGCCTAGTTAAATAAAGGTAAAATAAAAATTGGACCAGTCTAAAACTTTGCACACACACTGCTGCCGTCTGGTGGCCAACGTCTAAATTGCACCTGGGCTGGAATAATACATCATGGCCTTTCTCTTGCATTTCAAAGATGATGGTACAAAAAAGTACAAAATAACGTTTTTTTTAATTTGTATTATCTTTTACCAGATCTAATGTGTTACATTCTCCTACATTCCATTAACATTTCCACAAACTTCAAAGTGTTTCCTTTCAAATGGTACCAATAATATGCATATCCTTGCTTCAGGGCCTGAGTTACAGGTAGTTGGATTTGTGTACGTCATTTTTGGCGAAAATTGAAGCAGAAAGAGGTGGCCCAGTAAACACCACCCAGACCCTGTGTTGAAGCAGAAAGAGGTGGCCCAGTAGACACCCCCCCCAGACCCCGTGTTGAAGCAGAAAGAGGCGGCCCAGTAAACACCACCCAGACCCTGTGTTGAAGCAGAAAGTGGCGGCCCAGTAAACACCACCCAGACCCTGTGTTGAAGAAGAAAGAGGCGCCCCAGTAGACACCACCCAGACCCTGTGTTGAAGCAGAAAGAGGTGGCCCAGTAAACACCACCCAGACCCTGTGTTGAAGCAGAAAGAGGTGGCCCAGTAGACACCACCCAGACCCTGTGTTGAAGCAGGAAGAGGTGGCCCAGTAGACACCACCCAGACCCTGTGTTGAAGCAGGAAGAGGTGGCCCAGTAGACACCACCCAGACCCTGTGATGAAGCAGGAAGAGGTGGCCCAGTAGACACCACCCAGACCCTGTGTTGAAGCAGGAAGAGGTGGCCCAGTAGACACCACCCAGACCCTGTGTTGAAGCAGAAAGTGGCGTCCCAGTAGACACCACCCAGACCCTGTGTTGAAGCAGAAAGAGGCGTCCCAGTAGACACCACCCAGACCCTGTGTTGAAGCAGAAAGAGGCGTCCCAGTAGACACCACCCAGACCCTGTGTTGAAGCAGAAAGAGGCGTCTCAGTAGACACCACCCAGACCCTGTGTTGAAGCAGAAAGAGGCGTCCCAGTAGACACCACCCAGACCCTGTGTTGAAGCAGGAAGAGGCGTCCCAGTAGACACCACCCAGACCCTGTGTTGAAGCAGGAAGAGGCGTCCCAGTAGACACCACCCAGACCCTGTGTTGAAGCAGGAAGAGGCGTCCCAGTAGACACCACCCAGACCCTGTGTTGAAGCAGAAAGAGGTGGCCCAGTAGACACCACCCAGACCCTGTGTTGAAGCAGAAAGAGGCGTCCCCCAGTAGACACCACCCAGACCCTGTGTTGAAGCAGGAAGAGGCGGCCCAGTAGACACCACCCAGACCCTGTGTTGAAGCAGGAAGAGGCGTCCCAGTAGACACCACCCAGACCCTGTGTTGAAGCAGGAAGAGGCGTCCCAGTAGACACCACCCAGACCCTGTGTTGAAGCAGGAAGAGGCGTCCCAGTAGACACCACAGGTGTCTTCTCTTCACGGCCGGGCCCTTCTCCATTGACAAGCACAACGTTTCCTGCTGCTGAGAGCTCATTAGGCCACAGGCTACGCCACAAAGGGCATCCTATTCCCTATGTAGTGCACACTGGGCCTTGGTCAAAAGTCGTGCACTATTTAGGAAATGATATGGTGCTTTTTGGGACACAAAAACAGTGAAAGGGAAAGGGGACAGGTTTTTGTTGTTGTTGTCTGTGTTCAACAACGTGTGTGAACACGACATACTGGTTATGCTATCATGCCATGTCCAGGTGGAGCTACTAGACAGGGTCAGGGGTCAGGGTAGGTCACCATGGAAGAGAGTGTAGAGCCGGGAGTCAGGGGTCATGGTGAGTCACGTGATCAGTCCATCTGTTCCTTTCCTTCCTGTTGCAGTTTGACAATAAGGTTCTGCTTTTATCCCAAATGGCTAACTGTTCCCTATGTAGTGACACACACACACACACACACGATCAGTAGCAGTGCACAACCTAGAGGACAGGGTTCCACTAGGGACAGAGTGTTCTATTGTTGGGTCACAGCGTGGTGTCACTCTGCCAGCCTGGACCAGACCAGCAGAGCCCAGTAGGGGCTGAGGGCCTGAAAGACTGTCTGGCAATTAGTTTGTTCCCCTCCTGCCAGGCCAGGGGACAAGCTCCCGCTACGCTGGCTGATCCAACCAGACCTCAGGGTTCAAATAGGATTCTGAATAGAACAAATACTGTTTGAACCCAGGTTTGTAGCCAACACAGGCAGGGAACAGAGGCTAGGCTAGGTAGGCCTCCTGAAGACTGGCAGGACTAATGCAGACTGGCAGTCCTCCTGAAGACTGGCAGGACTAATGCAGACTGGAGGATTTATGCAGACTGGCAGGACTAATGCAGACTGGCAATCCTCCTGAAGACTGGCAGGACTAATGCAGACTGGCAGTCCTCCTGAAGACTGGCAGGACTAATGCAGACTGGCAGTCCTCCTGAAGACTGGCAGGACTAATGCAGACTGGCAGTCCTCCTGAAGACTGGCAGGACTAATGCAGACTGGCAGTCCTCCTGAAGACTGGCAGGACTAATGCAGACTGGCAGTCCTCCTGAAGACTGGCAGGACTAATGCAGACTGGCAGTCCTCCTGAAGACTGGCAGGACTAATGCAGACTGGCAGGACTAATGCAGACTGGCAGGACTAATGCAGACTGGCAGGACTAATGCAGACTGGCAGTCCTCCTGAAGACTGGCAGGACTAATGCAGACTGGCAGTCCTCCTGAAGACTGGCAGGACTAATGCAGACTGGCAGGACTAATGCAGACTGGCAGGACTAATGCAGACTGGCAGCCCTCCTGAAGACTGGCAGGACTAATGCAGACTGGAGGACTAATGCAGACTGGCAGGACTAATGCAGACCGGCCTCCTGCAAACTGACAGGACTAATGCAGACTGGCCTCCTGCAGACTGGCAGGACTAATGCAGGCTGGCAGGACTAATGCAGACTGGCAGGACTAATGCAGACTGACAGGACTAATGCAGAGGGAAACAGGGAGTCAGGGACAAGGCAGGGCTGAGGGAAACAGGGAGTCAGGGACAAGGCAGGGCTGATGGAAACAGGGAGTCAGGGAACAAGGCAGGGCTGAGGGAAACAGGGAGTCAGGGACAAGGCAGGGCTGAGGGAAACAGGGAGTCAGGGACAAGGCAGGGCTGAGGGAAACAGGGAGTCAGGGACAAGGCAGGGCTGAGGGAAACAGGGAGTCAGGGACAAGGCAGGGCTGAGGGAAACAGGGAGTCAGGGACAAGGCAGGGCTGAGGGAAACAGGAGTCAGGGACAAGGCAGGGCTGAGGGAAACAGGGAGTCAGGGACAAGGCAGGGCTGAGTGAAACAGGGAGTCAGGGACAAGGCAGGGCTGAGGGAAACAGGGAGTCAGGGACAAGGCAGGGCTGAGGGAAACAGGGAGTCAGGGACAAGGCTGGGCTGATGGAAACAGGCTGTTACAGGGACAAGGCAGGGCTGATGGAAACAGGGAGTCAGGGACAAGACAGGGCTGATGGAAACAGGGACAAGGCAGGGCTGAGTGAAACAGGGACAAGGCAGGGCTGAGGGAAACAGGGACAAGGCAGGGCTGAGGGAAACAGGGAGTCAGGGACAAGGCAGGGCTGAGGGAAACAGAGTCAGGGACAAGGCAGGGCTGAGGGAAACGGAGTCAGGGACAAGGCAGGGCTGAGGGAAACAGGCAGTTATAGGGACAAGGCAGGGCTGAGGGAAACGGGGAGTCAGGGACAAGGCAGGGCTGAGGGAAACAGGGAGTCAGGGACAAGGCAGGGCTGAGGGAAACGGGGAGTCAGGGACAAGGCAGGGCTGAGGGAAACGGGCTGTTACAGGGACAAGGCAGGGCTGAGGGAAACGGAGTCAGGGACAAGGCTGGGCTGAGGGAAACAGGGAGTCAGGGACAAGGCAGGGCTGAGGGAAACAGGGAGTCAGGGACAAGGCAGGGCTGAGGGAAACAGGGAGTCAGGGACAAGGCTGGGTTGAGGGAAACAGGGAGTCAGGGACAAGGCAGGGCTGAGGGAAACAGGGAGTCAGGGACAAGGCAGGGCTGAGGGAAACAGGGAGTCAGGGACAAGGCAGGGCTGATGGAAACAGGGAGTCAGGGACAAGGCAGGGCTGAGGGAAACAGGGAGTCAGGGACAAGGCAGGGCTGATGGAAACAGGGAGTCAGGGACAAGGCAGGGCTGAGGGAAACAGGCTGTTACAGGGACAAGGCAGGGCTGAGGGAAACAGGGAGTCAGGGACAAGGCAGGGCTGATGGAAACAGGGAGTCAGGGACAAGGCAGGGCTGAGGGAAACAGGCTGTTACAGGGACAAGGCAGGGCTGAGGGAAACAGGGAGTCAGGGACAAGGCAGGGCTGAGGGAAACAGGGAGTCAGGGACAAGGCAGGGCTGATGGAAACAGGGAGTCAGGGACAAGGCAGGGCTGAGGGAAACAGGGAGTCAGGGACAAGGCAGGGCTGATGGAAACAGGGAGTCAGGGACAAGGCAGGGCTGAGGGAAACAGGCTGTTACAGGGACAAGGCAGGGCTGAGGGAAACAGGGAGTCGGGGACAAGGCAGGGCTGATGGAAACAGGGAGTCAGGGACAAGGCAGGGCTGAGGGAAACAGGCTGTTACAGGGACAAGGCAGGGCTGAGGGAAACAGGGAGTCAGGGACAAGGCAGGGCTGAGGGAAACAGGGAGTCAGGGACAAGGCAGGGCTGATGGAAACAGGGAGTCAGGGACAAGGCTGGGCTGAGGGAAACAGGGAGTCAGGGACAAGGCAGGGCTGAGGGAAACAGGGAGTCAGGGACAAGGCTGGGCTGAGGGAAACAGGGAGTCAGGGACAAGGCAGGGCTGAGGGAAACAGGGAGTCAGGGACAAGGCAGGGCTGAGGGAAACAGGGAGTCAGGGACAAGGCAGGGCTGAGGGAAACAGGGAGTCAGGGACAAGGCTGGGCTGAGGGAAACAGGGAGTCAGGGACAAGGCTGGGCTGAGGGAAACAGGGAGTCAGGGACAAGGCAGGGCTGAGGGAAACAGGGAGTCAGGGACAAGGCTGGGCTGAGGGAAACAGGGAGTCAGGGACAAGGCAGGGCTGAGGGAAACAGGGAGTCGGGGACAAGGCAGGGCTGAGGGAAACAGGGAGTCAGGGACAAGGCAGGGCTGATGGAAACAGGGAGTCAGGGACAAGGCAGGGCTGAGGGAAACAGGGAGTCAGGGACAAGGCAGGGCTGAGGGAAACGGGCTGTTCCAGGGACAAGGCAGGGCTGAGGGAAACAGGGAGTCAGGGACAAGGCAGGGCTGAGGGAAACAGGGAGTCAGGGACAAGGCAGGGCTGAGGGAAACAGGGAGTCAGGGACAAGGCAGGGCTGATGGAAACAGGGAGTCAGGGACAAGGCAGGGCTGAGGGAAACAGGGAGTCAGGGACAAGGCAGGGCTGAGGGAAACAGGGAGTCAGGGACAAGGCAGGGCTGATGGAAACAGGGAGTCAGGGACAAGGCAGGGCTGAGGGAAACAGGCTGTTACAGGGACAAGGCAGGGCTGAGGGAAACAGGGAGTCAGGGACAAGGCAGGGCTGAGGGAAACGGAGTCAGGGACAAGGCAGGGCTGATGGAAACAGGGAGTCAGGGACAAGGCTGGGCTGAGGGAAACAGGGAGTCAGGGACAAGGCAGGGCTGAGGGAAACAGGGAGTCAGGGACAAGGCTGGGCTGAGGGAAACAGGGAGTCAGGGACAAGGCAGGGCTGAGGGAAACAGGGAGTCAGGGACAAGGCAGGGCTGAGGGAAACAGGGAGTCAGGGACAAGGCAGGGCTGAGGGAAACAGGGAGTCAGGGACAAGGCTGGGCTGAGGGAAACAGGGAGTCAGGGACAAGGCTGGGCTGAGGGAAACAGGGAGTCAGGGACAAGGCAGGGCTGAGGGAAACAGGGAGTCGGGGACAAGGCTGGGCTGAGGGAAACAGGGAGTCGGGGACAAGGCAGGGCTGAGGGAAACAGGGAGTCGGGGACAAGGCAGGGCTGAGGGAAACAGGGAGTCAGGGACAAGGCAGGGCTGAGAGAAACAGGGAGTCAGGGACAAGGCAGGGCTGAGGGAAACAGGGAGTCAGGGACAAGGCAGGGCTGAGGGAAACAGGGAGTCAGGGACAAGGCAGGGCTGAGGGAAACAGGGAGTCAGGGACAAGGCAGGGCTGAGTGAAACAGGCAGTTACAGGGACAAGGCAGGGCTGAGGGAAACAGGGAGTCAGGGACAATGCTGGGCTGAGGGAAACAGGGAGTCAGGGACAAGGCAGGGCTGAGGGAAACAGGCTGTTCCAGGGACAAGGCAGGGCTGAGGGAAACGGGCTGTTCCAGGGACAAGGCAGGGCTGAGGGAAACAGGGAGTCAGGGACAAGGCAGGGCTGAGGGAAACGGGCTGTTCCAGGGACAAGGCAGGGCTGAGGGAAACAGGGAGTCAGGGACAAGGCAGGGCTGATGGAAACAGGGAGTCAGGGACAAGGCAGGGCTGAGGGAAACAGGCTGTTCCAGGGACAAGGCAGGGCTGAGGGAAACAGGCTGTTCCAGGGAGTGGGCTGCAGCCGGGAGGAGAGACCTTGACCCTGGGAACGGTGGTGAGCGAGATAAGAGACTTCCTGAGATCTACTTCCTGACAACGCTCAGCGAGTAGAGATGTGAGGAGGACGGTAAAACTCCCCAGATATGTTCTCTGGAGATGGAAGGACCACGTCTTAAAATGTCTTCTTAGATGCTGATGAAGGCTGTTGTAGCTGGAAGGTAACCCGTTTATTATGTCCAATGTATTGAAAATGTTCGGTCTGATTTAATGAGCTCCTAGCGCAGGTCGGTGTAATGTCTTCTGTCACAGATCGCTAGGTTTCTGATATACAGTACTTTAATAAACAGCATTATTACAGATATATCAATGATCACTCAAACCGACAGTGTGTGAATGTTCTCTTCTCTCTCCTGCTCTCTCTCGCTCTCTCTCCCTCTCCCCCTTAGCTCTCTCTCACTCTCTCCCTTAGCTCTCTCACTCTCTCCCTTAGCTCTCTCTCTCTCTCTCTCTCCCTTAGCTCTCTCTCTCTCCCTTAGCTCTCTCTCTCTCTCTCTCCCTTAGCTCTCTCTCTCTCCCTTAGCTCTCTCTCTCTCTCCCTTAGCTCTCTCTCCCTCTCTCCCTTAGCTCTCTCTTTCTCTCTCTCTCCCTTAGCTCTCTCACTCCCTCTCTCCCTTAGCTCTCTCTCTCCCTCTCTCCCTTAGCTCTCTCTCTCTCCCTTAGCTCTCTCCCT
>NC_088213.1:4833172-4888172 GCF_036934945.1 Oncorhynchus masou masou | reverse complement strand
CCGGTGACACCGGGCGAGAGTGTAGGTCACGGTCATCTCAGCCTGAGTGTTCAGCAGCTCTCTGTGTGGTCCTGGTGTGGTTCAACCAGAAACAGTCTCTGGTTCATTTACCATTCTGACAGTCACTCACCATTATGGCAGAGTTGGGCATCTTGATGTATGGAAAACAGATTGAATTACTTGAAGTTGTCATGGACATTAGTTAGTTTGGCTTTGAAGCATTAGCTTAATCATCTCTCCTCTCCTGTCCTCTCCTTTCCTCTCCTGTCCTGTCTTCTCCTGTGCTCCCTTGTCTTCTCCTGTCTTCTCCAGTCCTCTCCTTTCCTCTCAACTCCTGTCTTCTCCGGTCCTCCCCTTTCCTCTCCTGTCTTCTCCGGTCCTCCTCTTTCCTCTCCTGTCTTCTCCAGTCCTCTCCTTTCCTCTCCTGTCCTCTCCTGTCTTCTCCTGTCCTCTCCTTTCCTGTCCTCTCCTTTCCTTTCCTCTCCTTTCCTGTCTTCTCCTCTCCTTTCTTATCCTGTCCTGTCTTCTCCTGTCCTCCCCTTTCCTCTCCTCTCCTGTCTTCTCCTGTCCTCCGTTCCTGTCCTCTCCTGTCCTGTCTTCTCCTGTCCTGTCTTCTCCTGTCCTCTCCTGTCCTGTCCTCTCCTGTCCTGTCTTCTCATGTCCTGTCTTCTCCTGTCCTGCCCTCTCCAGTGCTCTCCTGTCCTGTCTTCTTTTCTCCCGTCCTCTCCTGTCTTCTCCAGTGCTCTCCTGTCCTCTCCTCTCCTGTCTTCTCCAGTGCTCTCCTGTTCTCTCCTGTCCTCCTCTCCTGTCCTCTCTTTTCCCCTCCAGTCCTCTCCGGTCCTCTCTGTTTGACAGAAAATTGAGTGACAGTGAGTAAGAGGTAGTGTTGTGTGGGCAGCAGAAGTCTGGCCATCAACAGGTTCTGACTGTTCTGTTCCCCAGATGAGATGAGTCATCTATCAGTCAATCTATCTCTCAGTCTTCTGTTGAACAGCCCTGCAACCTCCACTACAGCTATGGTACTCTTTCTCTCTCCTGTTGGACAGCTCTCTCTCTCTCTCTCCCATTGGACAGCTTTCTCTCTCTCTCTCTCTCTCTCTCTCTCTCTCTCTCTCTCTCTCTCTCTCTCTCTCTCTCTCTCTCTCTCTCTCTCCCTCCCATTGGACAGCTCTCTCTCTCTCTCTCTCTCTCTCTCTCTCTCTCTCTCTCTCTCTCTCTCTCTCTCTCTCTCTCTCTCCCTCCCATTGGACAGCTTTCTCTCTCTCTCTCTCTCTCTCTCTCTCTCTCTCTCCAGTTGGACACCTCTCTCTCTCTCTCCAGTTGGACACCTCTCTCTCTCTCTTTCTCTCTCTTGTTGGACAGTTCTCTCTCCCATTGGACAGCTTTCTCTCCCATTGGACAGCTTTCTCTCTCTTGTTGGACAGTTCTCTCTCCCATTGGACAGCTTTCTCTCTATCTCGCTCTCTCTCTCCTGTTGGACAGCTCTCTCTCTCTCAATTCAATTCAAGGCGTTTTATTGGCATGGGAAACATGTGTTAATATTGCCAAAGCAAGTAAGGTAGATAATATATAAAGTGAAATAAACAATATAAATTAACAGTAGACATCACACATACAGAAGTTTCAAAACAATAAAGACATTACAAATGTCATATTATATATATATATATATATATATATATATATATATATATATATATATATACAGTGTTTTAACAATGTACAAATGGTAAAGGACACAAGATAAAATAATAAGCATAGATATGGGTTGTATTTACAATGGTGCGTGTTCTTCACTGGTTGCCCTTTTCTCGTGGCAACAGGTCACAAATCTTGCTGCTGTGATGGCACACTGATGGCACTCTGATAGCACACTGTGGAATTTCACCCAGTAGATATGGGAGTTTTTCAAAATTGGATTTGTTTTCGAATTCTTTGTGGGTCTGTGTAATCTGAGGGAAATATGTCTCTCTAATATGGTCATACATTGGGCAGGAGGTTAGGAAGTGCAGCTCAGTTTCCACCTCATTTTGTGGGCAGTGAGCACATAGCCTGTCTTCTCTTGAGAGCCATGTCTGCCTATAGAACCCCTCCACCACAAGAACACCAGAACAGACTATAGAACCCCTCCACCACAACAACACCAGAACAGACTATAGAACCCCTCCACCACAACAACACCAGAACAGACTATAGAACCCCTCCACCACAACAACAGAACAGACTATAGAACCCTCCACCACAACAACACCAGAACAGACTATAGAACCCCTCCACCACAACAATAACAGAACAGACTATAGAACCCCTCCACCACAACAACAACAGAACAGACTATAGAACCCCTCCACCACAACAACACCAGAACAGACTATAGAACCCCTCCACCACAACAACAACAGAACAGACTATAGAACCCCTCCACCACAACAACACCAGAACAGACTATAGAACCCCTCCACCACAACAACAGAACAGACTATAGAACCCCTCCACCACAACAACACCAGAACAGACTATAGAACCCCTCCACCACAACAATAACAGAACAGACTATAGAACCCCTCCACCACAACAACAACAGAACAGACTATAGAACCCCTCCACCACAACAACACCAGAACAGACTATAGAACCCCTCCACCACAACAACAACAGAACAGACTATAGAACCCCTCCACCACAACAACACCAGAACAGACTATAGAACCCCTCCACCACAACAATAACAGAACAGACTATAGAACCCCTCCACCACAACAATAGAACCCCAGTACAGACTATAGAACCCCTCCACCACAACAACACCAGAACAGACTATAGAACCCCTCCACCACAACAACACCAGAACAGACTATAGAACCCCTCCACCACAACACCAGAACAGACTATAGAACCCCTCCACCACAACAACAGAACAGACTATAGAACCCCTCCACCACAACAACACCAGAACAGACTATGGAACCCCTCCACCACAACAACAGAACAGACTATAGAACCCCTCCACCACAACAACAACAGAACAGACTATAGAACCCCTCCACCACAACAACAGAACAGACTATAGAACCCCTCCACCACAACAACAACAGAACAGACTATAGAACCCCTCCACCACAACAACAACAGAACAGACTATAGAACCCCTCCACCACAACAACACCAGAACAGACTATAGAACCCCTCCACCACAACAACAGAACAGACTATAGAACCCCTCCACCACAACAACAGAACAGACTATAGAACCCCTCCACCACAACAACACCAGAACAGACTATAGAACCCCTCCACCACAACAACAACAGAACAGACTATAGAACCCTCCACCACAACAACAACAGAACAGACTATAGAACCC
Source organism: Oncorhynchus masou masou (assembly GCF_036934945.1). Taxonomy (NCBI): domain Eukaryota; kingdom Metazoa; phylum Chordata; class Actinopteri; order Salmoniformes; family Salmonidae; genus Oncorhynchus; species Oncorhynchus masou. The sequence goes on along the minus strand of NC_088213.1, from coordinate 4,884,808 downwards.
CTCCACCACAACAACACCAGAACAGACTATAGAACCCCTCCACCACAACAACAACAGAACAGACTATAGAACCCCTCCACCACAACAACAACAGAACAGACTATAGAACCCCTCCACCACAACAACACCAGAACAGACTATAGAACCCCTCCACCACAACAACACCAGAACAGACTATAGAACCCCTCCACCACAACAACAACAGAACAGACTATAGAACCCTCCACCACAACAACACCAGAACAGACTATAGAACCCTCCACCACAACAACAGAACAGACTATAGAACCCTCCACCACAACAACACCAGAACAGACTATAGAACCCTCCACCACAACAATAACAGAACAGACTATAGAACCCTCCACCACAACAACAACAGAACAGACTATAGAACCCCTCCACCACAACAACAACAGAACAGACTATAGAACCCTCCACAACAACAACAACAGAACAGACTATAGAACCCCTCCACCACAACAACAACAGAACAGACTATAGAACCCTCCACCACAACAACAACAGAACAGACTATAGAACCCTCCACCACAACAACACCAGAACAGACTATAGAACCCTCCACCACAACAACAACAGAACAGACTATAGAACCCCTCCACCACAACAACACCAGAACAGACTATAGAACCCCTCCACCACAACAACAACAGAACAGACTATAGAACCCCTCCACCACAACAACACCAGAACAGACTATAGAACCCCTCCACCACAACAACACCAGACACGACTATAGAACCCCTCCACCACAACAACAACAACAGAACAGACTATAGAACCCCTCCACCACAACAACAACAGAACAGACTATAGAACCCCTCCACAACAACAACAACAGAACAGACTATAGAACCCCTCCACCACAACAACAACAGAACAGACTATAGAACCCCTCCACCACAACAACAACAGAACAGACTATAGAACCCCTCCACCACAACAACAACAACAGAACAGACTATAGAACCCCTCCACCACAACAACAACAACAGAACAGACTATAGAACCCCTCCACCACAACAACACCAGAACAGACTATAGAACCCCTCCACCACAACAACAACAGAACAGACTATAGAACCCCTCCACCACAAGAACACCAGAACAGACTATAGAACCCCTCCACCACAACAACACCAGAACAGACTATAGAACCCCTCCACCACAACAACACCAGAACAGACTATAGAACCCCTCCACCACAACAACACCAGAACAGACTATAGAACCCCTCCACCACAACAATAACAGAACAGACTATAGAACCCCTCCACCACAACAACAACAGAACAGACTATAGAACCCCTCCACCACAACAACAACAGAACAGACTATAGAACCCCTCCACAACAACAACAACAGAACAGACTATAGAACCCCTCCACCACAACAACAACAGAACAGACTATAGAACCCCTCCACCACAACAACAACAGAACAGACTATAGAACCCCTCCACCACAAGAACACCAGAACAGACTATAGAACCCCTCCACCACAACAACAACAGAACAGACTATAGAACCCCTCCACCACAACAACACCAGAACAGACTATAGAACCCCTCCACCACAACAACAACAGAACAGACTATAGAACCCCTCCACCACAACAACAACAGAACAGACTATAGAACCCCTCCACAACAACAACAACAGAACAGACTATAGAACCCTCCACCACAACAACAACAGAACAGACTATAGAACCCCTCCACCACAACAACAACAGAACAGACTATAGAACCCCTCCACCACAAGAACACCAGAACAGACTATAGAACCCCTCCACCACAACAACACCAGAACAGACTATAGAACCCCTCCACCACAACAACACCAGAACAGACTATAGAACCCCTCCACCACAACAACAGAACAGACTATAGAACCCCTCCACCACAACAACACCAGAACAGACTATAGAACCCCTCCACCACAACAATAACAGAACAGACTATAGAACCCCTCCACCACAACAACAACAGAACAGACTATAGAACCCCTCCACCACAACAACAACAACAGAACAGACTATAGAACCCCTCCACAACAACAACAACAGAACAGACTATAGAACCCCTCCACCACAACAACACCAGAACAGACTATAGAACCCTCCACCACAACAACAACAGAACAGACTATAGAACCCTCCACCACAACAACAACAGAACAGACTATAGAACCCCTCCACCACAACAACACCAGAACAGACTATAGAACCCCTCCACCACAACAACAACAGAACAGACTATAGAACCCCTCCACCACAACAACAACAGAACAGACTATAGAACCCCTCCACCACAACAACACCAGAACAGACTATAGAACCCCTCCACCACAACAACAGAACAGACTATAGAACCCCTCCACCACAACAACAACAGAACAGACTATCGAACCCCTCCACCACAACAACAACAGAACAGACTATCGAACCCCTAAAAATCACCTCTGACAAAAAAGCTTCTTGCGTTGTCTTCGATTGACTAATGATTTCCTAAATATTAAAAAGGAATTCATTTGATCCGGGCCATTATCTTTGCCTGGTCCTGATGCTGTGTTGGTCTTCATACCTGTCCTGCTGTTCTGACAACACCACATTAACATCAGTTAATAACACCATGTCCTCATGTGTTTGGTGAGTTCCAGCCAGGAGCCTGTTGGTCATTATGATACTGGGTTACATGGTAAATCCCTGTTATGGAGAACAATGGGTTGTAAATCCTAAATCGCACCCTTTTCCCTATATATTGCACTACTTTCGACCAGGACCCATAGAGCTCTGGTCAAAAGTAGTGCAATGAATAGGGAATAGGGTGTGATTTGGGGACGCGTCCTAGGACTACTGGTTGAAAACAGAAAACAATCTCCTTCCTCTGTATGTTAAGAGTTAATGTTGCGTCCAACCGGAACCAGATGGGTGGATGTTAAGGTGTTACAGCAACACGGCCTTCTCAGCTTCTTCCATATTACCATTAAGGGTCTTCTGGTAGGGGGGGGGGATGTGTCTTCTGCGTATCCCAAGTCCCCCGGTGACACCGGGCGAGAGTGTAGGTCACGGTCATCTCAGCCTGAGTGTTCAGCAGCTCTCTGTGTGGTCCTGGTGTGGTTCAACCAGAAACAGTCTCTGGTTCATTTACCATTCTGACAGTCACTCACCATTATGGCAGAGTTGGGCATCTTGATATATGGAAAACAGATTGAATTACTTGAATAACTTGAAGTTGTCATGGACATTAGTTAGTTTGGCTTTGAAGCATTAGCTTAATCATCTCTCCTCTCCTGTCCTCTCCTTTCCTCTCCTGTCCTGTCTTCTCCTGTGCTCCCTTGTCTTCTCCTGTCCTCTCCTGTCTTCTCCAGTCCTCTCCTCCCCTTTCCTCTCCTGTCTTCCCCTGTCCCCCCCTTTCCTCTCCTGTCTTCCCCTGTCCCCCCCTTTCCTCTCCTGTCTTCCCCTGTCCCCCCCTTTCCTCTCCTGTCTTCCCCTGTCCCCCCCTTTCCTCTCCTGTCTTCCCCTGTCCCCCCTTTCCTCTCCTGTCTTCCCCTGTCCCCCCTTTCCTCTCCTGTCTTCTCCGGTCCTCCCCTCTCCTCTCCTGTCTTCTCCGGTCCTCCCCTCTCCTCTCCTGTCTTCTCCGGTCCTCCCCTTTCCTCTCCTGTCTTCTCCGGTCCTCTCCTTTCCTCTCCTGTCCTGTCTTCTCCGGTCCTCCCCTTTCCTCTCCTCTCCTTTCCTCTCCTGTCCTGTCTTCTCCTGTCCTCCCTTGTCTTCTCCTGTCCTCTCCTGTCTTCTCCAGTCCTCTCCTTTCCTCTCCTGTCCTGTCTTCTCCTGTCCTCCCCTTTCCTCTCCTGTCTTATCCTGTCCTCTCCTGTCTTCTCCGGTCCTCCCCTTTCCTCTCCTCTCCTGTCTTCTCCTGTCCTCTCCTCTCCTGTCTTCTCCTGTCCTCCCCTTTCCTGTCTTCTCCGGTACTCCCCTTTCCTCTCCTGTCTTCTCCTGTCCTCTCCTGTCTTCTCCAGTTCTCCCTTTTCCTCTCCTGTCTTTTCCGGTCCTCCCCTTTCCTCCCCTGTCTTCTCCGGTCCTCCCCTTTCCTCCCCTGTCTTCTCCAGTCCTCTCCTTTCCTCTCCTCTCCTGTCTTCTCCTGTCCTCCCCTTTCCTCTCCTCTCCTGTCCTCTCCGGTCCTCCCCTTTCCTCTCCTGTCTTCTCCTGTCTTCTCCAGTCCTCTCCTTTCCTCTCCTGTCCTCTCCTCTCCTGTCCTCTCCTGTCTTCTCATGTCCTCCCCTTTCCTCTCCTGTCTTCTCCGGTCCTCCCCTTTCCTCTCCTCTCCTGTCCTCTCCTGTCCTCTCCTGTCTTCTCCGGTCTTCCCCTTTCCTCTCCTGTCTTCTCCTGTCTTCTCCAGTCCTCTCCTTTCCTCTCCTGTCCTCTCCTCTCCTGTCTTCTCATGTCCTCCCCTTTCCTCTCCTGTCTTCTCCTGTCCTCCCCTCTCCTCTCCTGTCTTCTCCTGTCCTCCGTTCCTCTCCTCTCCTGTTCCCTCCTGTCCTCTCCTGTCCTGTCTTCTCCTGTCCTGTCCTGTCTTCTCCTGTCCTGTCCTCTCCAGTGCTCTCCTGTCCTGTCCTCTTTTCTCCCGTCCTCTCCTGTCTTCTCCAGTGCTCTCCTGTCCTCTCCTGTCCTCTCCTCTCCTGTCTTCTCCAGTGCTCTCCTGTTCTCTCCTGTCCTCCTCTCCTGTCCTCTCTTTCCCCCTCCAGTCCTCTCCGGTCCTCTCTGTTTGACAGAAAATTGAGTGACAGTGAGTAAGAGGTAGTGTTGTGTGGGCAGCAGAAGTCTGGCCATCAACAGGTTCTGACTGTTCTGTTCCCCAGATGAGATGAGTCATCTATCATCATCTATCAGTCAATCTATCTCTCTGTCTTCTGTTGAACAGCCCTGCAACCTCCACTACAGCTATGGTACTCTTTCTCTCTCTTGTTGGACAGCTCTCTCTCTCTCTCTCTCTCTCGCTCTCTCGCTCTCGTTGGACAGATTCCAGATCTGCTGCCAGTGATAGCCTGTACCAGCTTTAACCATTGTCTTTGCCTCTCTGTACCTGGTGATGTCTCAACCACATCGACTGTCAAATGGCTTCACGCTGCTCTTTGGAATTTATTAATGTATATTTTTTTTAAGTCAACAATGTCACCTTTTATAGACAGTAGTAGTTAGTAAGTGAGATTGTGTTAGCGTTCTTCTCTCACTCACTCACTCTCTAAATTGGCCCTGGTCAAAAGTAGCTATATAGGGAATAGGGGTGCCATTTGGGATATACCTTTATATACAGCTGGGTGATGGAGGATCCTGCTACGAGTATGAAACTTGTCATGTGAAGTTGCATCAGCTTCCACTTAGTGCACTGCTTTAACACAGAGATGTCTGATGTTACAGCGTCTCTTACAACAAGTGTTTTGTTTTTTCTCAAAAAGGTTGTGCAGGGTTTTGTTCTAGCCCAGTACGAACACAAACCCCTGATTGAACAACCAAGAGCTTGGTGATATGTTTGATGATATAAATCATGTCTAATATCCCTGGACGGGAACAAGTACTTGCGAACTCTGTGGGTTCCTAGAACCTGAGGTTGATGAACTATGTCTGACTGACGGGGCTTTTCAATCACGTACTAAACCAGGTAAAAAAATAAAATAGATGTTATTTTAAATGTTTTTTCTCTGTTTCCTCCACAGTGGATGTAATGTGCTGTGAGGTTAAAGGTTGAAGAGCGGCCGGCCACTCGCTCTCGAGGAAGCTCCTCCTTAAACCAACCATCTAGAGTCATTAACAGGTAAATGATGGCAAGGTGCCAGTTTTGTTGCTTTGCAATCAGCACCTACACCTATAGCTGATATACAGTCTATATACCATCAACACCTATAGCTGATATACAGTCTATATACCATCAACACCTATAGCTGATATACAGTCTATATACCATCAACACCTATAGCTGATATACAGTCTATATACCATCAACACCTATAGCTGATATACAGTCTATATACCATCAACACCTATAGCTGATATACAGTCTATATACCATCAACACCTATAGCTGATATACAGTCTATATACCATCAACACCTATAGCTGATATACAGTCTATATACCATCAACACCTATAGCTGATATACAGTCTATATACCATCAACACCTATAGCTGATATACAGTCTATATACCATCAACACCTATAGCTGATATACAGTCTATTTACCATCAACACCTATAGCTGATATACAGTCTATATACCATCAACACCTACACCTATAGCTGATATACAGTCTATATACCATCAACACCTATAGCTGATATACAGTCTATATACCATCAACACCTATAGCTGATATACAGTCTATATACCATCAACACCTATAGCTGATATACAGTCTATATACCATCAACACCTACACCTATAGCTTATATACAGTCTATTTACCATCAACACCTATAGCTGATATACAGTCTATTTACAATCAACACCTACACCTATAGCTGATATACAGTCTATATGCCATCAACACCTACACCTATAGCTGATATACAGTCTGTATAGCATCAACACCTACACCTATAGCTGATATACAGTCTGTATAGCATCAACACCTATAGCTGATATACAGTCTATATACCATCAACACCTATAGCTGATATACAGTCTATATACCATCAACACCTATAGCTGATATACAGTCTATATACCATCAACACCTATAGCTGATATACAGTCTATATACCATCAACACCTATAGCTGATATACAGTCTATATACCATCAACACCTATAGCTTATATACAGTCTATTTACAATCAACACCTACACCTATAGCTGATATACAGTCTATATACCATCAACACCTACACCTATAGCTGATATACAGTCTGTATAGCATCAACACCTACACCTATAGCTGATATACAGTCTGTATAGCATCAACACCTATAGCTGATATACAGTCTATATACCATCAACACCTATAGCTGATATACAGTCTATATACCATCAACACCTATAGCTGATATACAGTCTATATACCATCAACACCTATAGCTGATATACAGTCTATATACCATCAACACCTATAGCTGATATACAGTCTATATACCATCAACACCTATAGCTGATATACAGTCTATATACCATCAACACCTATAGCTGATATACAGTCTATATACCATCAACACCTACACCTATAGCTGATATACAGTCTATATACCATCAACACCTACACCTATAGCTGATATACAGTCTATATACCATCAACACCTACACCTATAGCTTATATACAGTCTATATACCATCAACTCCTATAGCTGATATACAGTCTATATACCATCAACTCCTATAGCTGATATACAGTCTATATACCATCAACACCTACACCTATAGCTGTTATACAGTCTATATACCATCACCACCTACACCTATAGCTTATATACAGTCTATATACCATCAACACCTACAGCTGATATACAGTCTATATACCATCAACACCTACACCTATAGCTTATATACAGTCTATATGCCATCAACACCTACACCTATAGCTGATATACAGTCTATATACCATCGCCACCTACACCTATAGCTGATATACAGTCTACAGTGCCTTGCGAAAGTATTCAGCCCCCTTGAACTTTGCGACCTTTTGCCACATTTCAGGCTTCAAACATAAAGATATAAAACTATTTTTTTTGTGAAGAATCAACAACAAGTGGGACACAATCATGAAGTGGAACGACATTTATTGGATATTTCAAACTTTTTTAACAAATCAAAAACTGAAAAATTGGGAGTGCAAAATTATTCAGCCCCCTTAAGTTAATACAGCCCCCTTAAGTTAACCCCCCTTAAGTTAATACTTTGTAGCACCACCGATTACAGCTGTAAGTCGCTTGGGGTATGTCTCTATCAGTTTTGCACATCGAGAGACCGAATTTTTTTCCCATTCCTCCTTGCAAAACAGCTCGAGCTCAGTGAGGTTGGATGGAGAGCATTTGTGAACAGCAGTTTTCAGTTCTTTCCACAGATTCTCGATTGGATTCAGGTCTGGACTTTGACTTGGCCATTCTAACACCTGGATATGTTTATTTTTGAACCATTCCATTGTAGATTTTGCTTTATGTTTTGGATCATTGTCTTGTTGGAAGACAAATCTCCGTCCCAGTCTCAGGTCTTTTGCAGACTCCATCAGGTTTTCTTCCAGAATGGTCCTGTATTTGGCTCCATCCATCTTCCCATCAATTTTAACCATCTTCCCTGTCCCTGCTGAAGAAAAGCAAGCCCAAACCATGATGCTGCCACCACCATGTTTGACAGTGGGGATGGTGTGTTTATGGTGATGAGCTGTGTTGCTTTTACGCCAAACATAACGTTTTGCATTGTTGCCAAAAAGTTCAATTTTGGTTTCATCTGACCAGAGCACCTTCTTCCACATGTTTGGTGTGTCTCCCAGGTGGCTTGTGGCAAACTTTAAACAACACTTTTTATGGATATCTTTAAGTAATGGCTTTCTTCTTGCCACTCTTCCATAAAGGCCAGATTTGTGCAATATACACCTGATTGTTGTCCTATGGACAGAGTCTCCCACCTCAGCTGTAGATCTCTGCAGTTCATCCAGAGTGATCATGGACCTCTTGGCTGCATCTCTGATCAGTCTTCTCCTTGTATGTGCTGAAAGTTTAGAGGGACGACCAGGTCTTGGTAGATTTGCAGTGGTCTGATACTCCTTCCATTTCAATACAATCGCTTGCACAGTGCTCCTTGGGATGTTTAAAGCTTGGGAAATCTTTTTGTATCCAAATCCGGCTTTAAACTTCTTCACAACAGTATCTCGGACCTGCCTGGTGTGTTCCTTGTTCTTCATGATGCTCTCTGCGCTTTTAACGGACCTCTGAGACTATCACAGTGCAGGTGCATTTATACGGAGACTTGATTACACACAGGTGGATTGTATTTATCATCATTAGTCTTTTAGGTCAACATTGGATCATTCAGAGATCCTCACTGAACTTCTGGAGAGAGTTTGCTGCACTGAAAGTAAAGGGGCTGAATAATTTTGCACGCCCAATTTTTCAGTTTTTGATTTGTTACATTTTTTTGAAATATCCAATAAATGTCGTTCCACTTCATGATTGTGTCCCACTTGTTGTTGATACAGTTTTATATCTTTATGTTTGAAGCCTGAAATGTGGCAAAAGGTCGCAAAGTTCAAGGGGGCAGAATACTTTCGCAAGGCACTGTATATACCATCAACACCTAAACAACTAAATCAAGTCAAATCAAATATTATTAGTCACATTTGCCAAATACAACAGGTGTAGTAGACCTCACAGTGAAATGCTGAATACAACAGGTGTTGTAGACCTCACAGTGAAATGATGAATACAACAGGTGTAGATGACCTTACAGTGAAATGCTGAATACAACAGGTGTCGTAGACCTCACAGTGAAATGCTGAATACAACAGGTGTAGTAGACCTCACAGTGAAATGATGAATACAACAGGTGTAGATGACCTTACAGTGAAATGCTGAATACAACAGGTGTCGTAGACCTCACAGTGAAATGCTGAATACAACAGGTGTAGTAGACCTCACAGTGAAATGATGAATACAACAGGTGTAGATGACCTTACAGTGAAATGCTGAATACAAAAGGTGTAGTAGACCTTACAGTGAAATGCTGAATACAACAGGTGTAGTAGACCTCACAGTGAAATGCTGAATACAAAAGGTGTACTAGACCTCACAGTGAAATGATGAATACAACAGGTGTTGTAGTTCTTACAGTGAAATGATTACTTACAAGCTCCTAACCAACAATGCAGCTAAAAAAACATGAGTAAGAATAAGAAATTATTTACAGGGGGTACCAGTACAGGGTCAATGTGGAGGCTATATACAGGGGGTACCAGTACAGGGTCAATGTGGAGGCTATATACAGGGTGTTACGGTACAGAGTCAATGTGGAGGTTATATACAGGGGGTACCGGTACAGAGTCAATGTGCGGGGGCACCGGTTAATTGAGGGCGAGTTATTAAAGTGACTATGCATAACAACAGAGAGTAGCAGCGGTGTAAAGGGGGGGACAATGCAAATAGTCTGGGTGGCAATTTTATTAGCTGTTCAGGAGTCTTATGGCTTGGGGGTAGAAGCTGTTTAGAAGCCTCTTGGACCTAGACTTGGTGCTCCCGTACAGCTTGCCGCGCGGTAGCAGCGAGAACAGTCTATGACTAGGGTGGCTGGGGTCTTTGACATTTTTAGGACCTTCCTCTGACACCGCCTGGCATAGAGTTCCTGGATGGCAGGAAGCTTGGCCCCAGTGATGTACTGGGCCGTACGCACTACCCTCTGTAGTGCTTTGCGGTCGGAGGCCGAGCAGTTGCCATACCAGGCAGTAATGTAACCAGTCAGGATGCTCTCGATGGTGCAGCTGTAGAACCTTTTGAGGATCTGAGGACCCATGCCAAATCTTTTCAGTCTCCTGATGGGGAATAGGTTTTGTCGTGCCCTCTTCACGACTGTCTTGGTGTGCTTGGACCATGTTAGTTTGTTCGTGATGTGGACACCAAGGCACTTGAACCTCTCAACCTGTTCCACTACATCCCCATCGATGAGAATGGGGGCGTGGCTCGGTCTTCTTTTTCCTGTAGTCCACAATCATCTCCTTTGTCTTGATCACGTTGAGAGAGAAGTTGTTGTCCTGGCACCACACGGCCAGGTCTCTGACCTCCTCCCATAGGCTGTCTCGTCATTGTCGGTGATCAGGCCGACCACTGTTGTGTCATCGGCAAACTTGATGGTGTTGGAGTCGTGCCTGGCCGTGCAGTCATGAGTGAACAGGGAGTACAGGAGGGGACTGAGCACACACCCGAGGGGCCCGCGTGTTGATGATCAGCGTGGCGGATGTGTTGTTACCTATCCTTACCACCTGGGGGCGGTCCATCAGGAAGTCCAGGATCCAGATGCAGAGGGAGGTGTTCAGTCCCAGGGTCCTTAGCTCATTGATGAGCTTTGTGGGCACTGTGGTGTTGAACGCTGAGCTGTAGTCAATGAATAGCATTCTCATACATGTGTTCCTTTTGTCCAGGTGGGAAAGGGCAGTGTGGAGTGCAATAGAGATTGAATCATCTGTGGATCTGTTGGGGCGGTATGCAAATTGGAGTGGGTCTAGGGTTTCTGGGATAATGGTGTCGTTGTGAGCCATGACCAGCCTTTTAAAGCACTTCATGGCTACGGACTGAGTGCTACAGGTCGGTAGTCATTTAGGCAGATTACCTTTGTGTTCTTGGGCACAGGGACTATGGTGGTCAACTTAAAACATGTTGGTATTACAGACTCGGTCAGGGACAAGTTGAAAATGTCAGTGAAGACATTTGCCAGTTGGTCAGCGCATGTTCGCAGTACACGTCCTGGTAATCCGTCTGGCCAATGTCTGATGTGGTGAACTCCTCAATGCACTTATTGATGAAGTCAGTGACTGATGTGGTGAACTCCTCAATGCACTTATTGATAAAGCCAATGACTGATGTGGTGAACTCCTCAATGCACTTATTGATAGAGCCAGTGACTGATGTGGTGAACTCCTCTATGTACTTATTGATAGAGCCAGTGACTGATGTGGTGAACTCCTCAATGCACTTATTGATGAAGTCAGTGACTGATGTGGTGAACTCCTCAATGCACTTATTGATGAAGTCAGTGACTGATGTGGTGAACTCCTCAATGCACTTATTGATGAAGCCAGTGACTGATGTGGTGAACTCCTCAATGCACTTATTGATGAAGCCAGTGACTGATGTAGTGAACTTAACTTTGCCATCGGAGGAATCCCGTAACATATTCCTGTCTGTGCTGCAAAACAGTCCTGTAGTTTAGCATCTGCTTCATCTGACCACTTTTTTATAGACCGAGTCACTGGTGCTTCCTGCTTTAATTTTTGCTTGAAGCAGGAATCAGGAGGATAGAATTATGGTCAGATTTACCAAATGGAGGCAGAGGGAGAGCTTTGTATGTGTCTCTGTGTGGAGTAAAGCTGGTCCAGAGTTTTCCCCCTCTGGTTGCAAATTTAACACGCTGATAGAAATGAGGTAAAACTGATTTAAGTTTCCCTGCATTAAAGTCCCCGGCCACTAGGAGCGCTGCCTCTGGGTGAGCGTTTTCCTGTTTGCCTATTGCGGAGTACAGCTCATTCAGTGCGGTCCTAGTGCCAGCCTCAGTCTGTGGTGGTATGTAGACAGCTACGAAAAATACAGATGAAAACTCTCTAGGTAGATAGTGTGGTCTACATCTTAACCTCAAGACTTCTTTAGATATCGTGCATCAGCTGTTATTTCCCAAATACATAGTCCTCCGCCCCTGGTCTTACCAGACACCGCTGTTCTATCCTGCCGATACAGCGTATAACCAGCCAGCTGTATGTTGATAATGTTGTCGTTCAGCCACGACTCCGTGAAGCATCAGATATTACAGTTTTGAATGTCCCGTTGGTAGTTTAACATTCCGCGTAGGTCATCGATTTTATTTTCCAAAGATTTCACGTTTTCTAGCAGAATGAAAGGAAGTGGGGGTTTATTAGATCACCTACGAATTCTCAGAAAGCAGCCCGCCCTCTGGCCCCTTTTTCTCCACCTCCTCTTCACGTAAATCACGGGGATCTGGGCCTGTTCCCGGGGTAGCAGTATATATCGTTCACGTCGGGCTCGTCGGACTCGTTAAAGGAGAAAAAAAAGGAATTCTGCCAGTTCGTGGTGAGTAACAGCAGTTCTGATGCCCAGAAGTTATTTTCGGTCATAAGAGACGGTAGCAGCAACATTATGTACAAAATAAATAAAATAATTAAAATTAAACAAATAAATTACGAACAAAGCAAAGAAGCAAACAATTGTTTCGGAAAACGTAGAACGTCAGCCTTGCTCTCCAGCACCATCTTATATAGAATCCATATACCATCACGATATCCAATCAACACCTACAACTATAACTTATATACAATCCATATAACATCACCATATCCAATCACCACCTACCACTATCGCTATAGCTGTACCAGTACCATTCCTCCTCATCAAATGAAAACAATAAACATTGATCGATTCGCCCATGGATTTCAATTTCCCACCCCATTCCTACAGGACCTGAGAATTATTCCTTCCTGCGTTATAGAGAAGGTCAATTCTACATTCTCATTGATCCAGTCATATATTGTATAGATCACTCTCATGTTGCTGTCTCTCTCTCTCCCCCTCTCCGTCTGTCTCTCTCTCCCTCTCTCCGTCTGTCTGTCTGTCTGTCTGTCTGTCTGTCTGTCTGTCTGTCTGTCTGTCTGTCTGTCTGTCTGTCTGTCCGTCTCTCCCCCTGTCTGTCTCTCCCCCTGTCTCTCTCTCCCCCTCTCCGTCTGTCTGTCTGTCCCTCCCCGTCTGTCCCCCTGTCTGTCTGTCCCCCTGTCTGTCTGTCCCCCTGTCTGTCTGTCCCCCTGTCTGTCTGTCCCCCTGTCTGTCTCTCCCCCTCTCCGTCTGTCTGTCTGTCCCTCCCCGTCTGTCCCCCTGTCTGTCTGTCCCCCTGTCTGTCTGTCCCCCTGTCTGTCTGTCCCCCTGTCTGTCTGTCCCCCTGTCTGTCTGTCCCCCTGTCTGTCTCTCCCCTGTCTGTCTCTCCCCCTGTCTGTCTCTCCCCCTGTCTGTCTCTCCCCCTGTCTGTCTGTCTGTCTGTCTGTCTTGTCTCTCTCTCTCTTTCCCTCACCCTCTGTCTTTCTCACCCCTGTCTGATTGACTACATTGTCGGGCAGCTTTGAGCCTCTGTCTCCATGCTAGATCAATACACATCAGAGTGGGTAGATATGTCTGCTCATCACCCCATTCTGCTAGTCTAACAAGTTGATTCTCCCCTAGGAACTATAGCCTTCTTTCAGACTGGTTAACAACTGTCTGGTTCTGGAATGACTGTCCTTCAGACTGGTTAACAACGGTCTGGTTCTGGAATGACAGTCCTTCAGACTCTGGTTAACAACTGTCTGGTTCTGGAATGACAGTCCTTCAGACTCTGGTTAACAACTGTCTGGTTCTGGAATGACTGTCCTTCAGACTGGTTAACAACTGTCTGGTTCTGGAATGACTGTCCTTCAGACTGGTTAACAACTGTCTGGTTCTGGAATGACTGTCCTTCAGACTCTGGTTAACAACTGTCTGGTTCTGGAATGACTGTCCTTCAGACTGGTTAACAACTGTCTGGTTCTGGAATGACTGTCCTTCAGACTGGTTAACAACTGTCTGGTTCTGGAATGACTGTCCTTCAGACTCTGGTTAACAACTGTCTGGTTCTGGAATGACTGTCCTTCAGACTCTGGTTAACAACTGTCTGGTTCTGGAATGACAGTCCTTCAGACTCTGGTTAACAACTGTCTGGTTCTGGAATGACAGTCCTTCAGACTCTGGTTAACAACTGTCTGGTTCTGGAATGACTGTCCTTCAGACTGGTTAACAACTGTCTGGTTCTGGAATGACTGTCCTTCAGTCTCTAGTTAACAACTGTCTGGTTCTGGAATGACTGTCCTTCAGACTCTAGTTAACAACTGACTGGTTCTGGAATGACTGTCCTTCAGACTCTGGTTAACAACTGTCTGGTTCTGGAATGACTGTCCTTCAGTCTCTAGTTAACAACTGTCTGGTTCTGGAATGACTGTCCTTCAGACTCTAGTTAACAACTGACTGGTTCTGGAATGACTGTCCTTCAGACTCTAGTTAACAACTGACTGGTTCTGGAATGACTGTCCTTCAGACTGGTTAACAACTGTCTGGTTCTGGAATGACAGTCCTTCAGACTGGTTAACAACTGTCTGGTTCTGGAATGACTGTCCTTCAGACTGGTTAACAACTGTCTGGTTCTGGAATGACAGTCCTTCAGACTCTGGTTAACAACTGTCTGGTTCTGGAATGACTGTCCTTCAGACTGGTTAACAACTGTCTGGTTCTGGAATGACAGTCCTTCAGACTCTGGTTAACAACTGTCTGGTTCTGGAATGACTGTCCTTCAGACTGGTTAACAACTGTCTGGTTCAGGAATGACTGTCCTTCAGACTGGTTAACAACTGTCTGGTTCTGGAATGACTGTCATTCAGACTGGTTAACAACTGTCTGGTTCTGGAATGACTGTCCTTCAGACTCTAGTTAACAACTGTCTGGTTCTGGAATGACTGTCCTTCAGACTCTGGTTAACAACTGTCTGGTTCTGTAATGACTGTCCTTCAGACTGGTTAACAACTGTCTGGTTCTGGAATGACTGTCCTTCAGGGTGGGGGGCCAGAACAGTAGTCTACTGTTATAGAAGAGAAGATCAGAACGAGAGAGAGGGAGAGGGAGGGAGGGAGGGAGAGGGAGAGAGAGATGGTGTACTTCTTCTTCACCCCATAGGGTGCCATTACTTCTTCTAACCAGGGCCCATAGGGTGCCATTACTTCTTCTGACCAAGGCCCATAGGGTGCCATTACTTCTTCTGACCAGGGCCCATAGGGTGCCATTACTTCTTCTGACCAGGGTCCATAGGGTGCCATTACTTCTTCTGACCAGGGCCCATAGGGTGCCATTACTTCTTCTGACCAGGGCCCATAGGGTGCCATTACTTCTTCTGACCAGGGTCCATAGGGTGCCATTACTTCTTCTGACCAGGGTCCATAGGGTGCCATTATTTCTTCTGACCAGGGCCCATAGGGTGACATTACTTCTTCTGACCAGGGCCCATAGGGTGCCATTACTTCTTCTGACCAGGGCCCATAAGATGCCATTACTTCTTCTGACCAGGGCCCATAGGTGCCATTACTTCTTCTGACCAGGGCCCATATGGTGCCATTACTTCTTCTTCACCCCATAGGGTGCCATTACTTATTCTGACCAGGGCCCATAGGGTGCCATTACTTCTTCTGACCAGGGCCCATAGGGTGCCATTACTTCTTCTAACCAGGGCCCATAGGGTGCACTGGGAATAGGGTGCCATTACTTCTTCTGACCAGGTCCCATAGGGTGCCATTACTTCTTCTGACCAGGGCCCATAGGGTGCCATTACTTCTTCTGACCAGGGCCCATAGGGTGCCATTACTTCTTCTGACCAGGGCCCATAGGGTGCCATTACTTCTTCTGACCAGGGCCCATAGGGTGCCATTACTTCTTCTGACCAGGGCCCATAGGGTGCACTGGGAATAGGGTGCCATTACTTCTTCTGACCAGGGCCCATAGGGTGCCATTACTTCTTCTGACCAGGGCCCATAGGGTGCCATTACTTCTTCTGACCAGGGCCCATAGGGTGCACTGGGAATAGGGTGCCACTACTTCTTCTTCATTTGGGACACAGGCATGGCATGTTTCACACTTTGGATCTTAAGTTGTTTGTGACATGTTGATGTTTCTGCTTCAACTACGGGGTAAACATACATTATTAAGTCAAAGTTGTGTAAAGTAGATGCATGATTAAGTAAAGTAGCGTCTATTACATATAGTAATATGTAAAGTATATATATTATTAAGTAACGTAATGTAAAGTTGATATATTATTAAGTAAAGTTGTGTACATTATATTATTATGTAAAGTAGTGTACATTATATTATCAAGTAAAGTAGTGTACATTATATTATTAAGTAAAGTAGTGTACATTATATTATCAAGTAAAGTAGTGTAAAGTATTTATATTATTAAGTAACGTAGTGTACATTAGTAAAGTAGTGAACATTATATTATTATGTGAAGTATATATATTATTAAGTAAAGTAATGTAAAGTTGATATATTATTAAGTAAAGTTGTGTACATTATATTATTAAATAAAGTAGTGTACATTATAGCATTAAGTAAAGTAGTGTACATTATATTATCAAGTAAAGTAGTGTACATTATATTATCAAGTAAAGTAGTGTAAAGTATTTATATTATTAAGTAACGTAGTGTACATTATATTATTAAGTAACGTAGTGTACATTATATTATTAAGTAACGTAGTGTACATTAGTAAAGTAGTGTACATTATATTATTAAGTAAAGTAGTGTAAAGTATTTATATTATTAAGTAACGTAGTGTACATTAGTAAAGTAGTGAACATTATATTATTATGTGAAGTATATATATTATTAAGTAAAGTAATGTAAAGTTGATAT
Organism: Oncorhynchus masou masou; assembly: GCF_036934945.1. Taxonomy (NCBI): domain Eukaryota; kingdom Metazoa; phylum Chordata; class Actinopteri; order Salmoniformes; family Salmonidae; genus Oncorhynchus; species Oncorhynchus masou. The sequence goes on along the minus strand of NC_088213.1, from coordinate 4,867,627 downwards.
ATTATTAAGTAAAGTAGTGTACATTAATAAAGTAGTGTACATTATATTATTAAGTAACGTAGTGTACATTATATTATTAAGTAACGTAGTGTACATTAGTAAAGTACTGAACATTATATTATTATGTGAAGTATATATATTATTAAGTAAAGTAATGTAAAGTTGATATATTATTAAGTAAAGTTGTGTACATTATATTATTAAATAAAGTAGTGTACATTATAGCATTAAGTAAAGTAGTGTACATTATATTATTAAGTAAAGTAGTGTACATTATATTATTAAGTAAAGTACTGTACATTAGTAAAGTAGTGTGCATTATATTATTAAGTAAAGTAGTGTACATTATATTATTAAGTAAAGTAGTGTACATTATATTATTAAGTCAAGTAGTGTAAAGTATTTATATTATTAAGTAAAGTAGTGTACATTATATTATTAAGTAAAGTAATGTACATTAGTAAAGTAGTGTGCATTATATTATTAAGTAAAGTAGCGTACATTATATTATCAAGTAAAGTAGTGTACATTATATTATTAAGTCAAGTAGTGTAAAGTATTTATATTATTAAGTAAAGTAGTGTACATTAGTAAAGTAGTGTACATTATATTAATAAGTAAAGTATTTATTTCTTAAGTAAAGTAGTGTACATTAGTAAAGTAGTGAACATTATATTATTAAGTAAAGCAGTGTAAAGTATTTATTAAGTAAAGTAGTGTATATTATATTATTAAGTAAAGTCGTGTAAAGTATTTATTAAGTAAACTAGTGTAAAGTATTTATTAAGTAAAGTAGTGTATATTATATTATTAAGTAAGTTGTGTAAAGTATTTATTAAGTAAAGTTTCATTTTATTTTATTTTTTTGTACATGAGTAAAGTAGTGTAAATTATTTATATTATTAAGAAATGTAGTGTACATTAATTTTAGTAGTTTTACATTCGATTATTAAGTACATTAGTTTAAAGTGCACAGTTAGTGGTTTACTTCATCACTGTACCTTGGATTCAAGTCCTAATTTCATATTCTAATTTAGTAGTAGTACTTTCGAGTTGGAGATTTCTGTCAACTCGAGGCCCGTGTGCGTGGATCTAAAGTTGGAGGAGCCATCTCATCAGAGAGCAGAGCTGAAACAGTCAGCTGAGGAGCCATCTCATCAGAGAGCAGAGCTGAAACAGTCAGCTGTGGAGCCATCTCATCAGAGAGCAGAGCTGAAACAGTCAGCTGAGGATCCATGTCATCAGAGAACAGAACTAGTCAGCTGTGGAGCCATCTCATCAGAGAACAGAACTAGTCAGCTGTGGATCCATCTCATCAGAGAGCAGAGCTGAAACAGTCAGCTGAGGATCCATCTCATCAGAGAACAGAGCTGAAACAGTCAGCTGTGGATCCATCTCATCAGAGAACAGAACTAGTCAGCTGAGGAGCCATCTCATCAGAGAACAGAACTAGTCAGCTGAGGAGCCATCTCATCAGAGAGCAGAACTAGTCAGCTGAGGATCCATCTCATCAGAGAACAGAACTAGTCAGCTGAGGACCCATCTCATCAGAGAACAGAACTAGTCAGCTGAGGATCCATCTCATCAGAGAGCAGAACTAGCTGAGGATCCATCTCATCAGAGAACAGAACTAGCTGAGGATCCATCTCATCAGAGAACAGAACTAGCTGAGGATCCATCTCATCAGAGAACAGAACTAGCTGAGGATCCATCTCATCAGAGAACAGAACTAGCTGAGGATCCATCTCATCAGAGAGCAGAACTAGCTGAGGATCCATCTCATCAGAGAGCAGAACTAGCTGAGGATCCATCTCATCAGAGAGCAGAACTAGCTGAGGATCCATCTCATCAGAGAACAGAACTAGCTGAGGATCCATCTCATCAGAGAACAGAACTAGCTGAGGATCCATCTCATCAGAGAACAGAACTAGCTGAGGATCCATCTCATCAGAGAGCAGAACTAGCTGAGGATCCATCTCATCAGAGAACAGAACTAGCTGAGGATCCATCTCATCAGAGAACAGAACTAGCTGAGGATCCATCTCATCAGAGAACAGAACTAGCTGAGGATCCATCTCATCAGAGAACAGAACTAGCTGAGGATCCATCTCATCAGAGAACAGAACTAGCTGAGGATCCATCACATCAGAGAACAGAACTAGCTGAGGATCCATCTCATCAGAGAACAGATCTAGCTGAGGATCCATCTCATCAGAGAACAGAACTAGCTGAGGATCCATCTCATCAGAGAACAGAACTAGCTGAGGATCCATCTCATCAGAGAACAGAACTAGCTGAGGATCCATCTCATCAGAGAACAGAACTAGCTGAGGATCCATCTCATCAGAGAACAGAACTAGCTGAGGATCCATCTCATCAGAGAGCAGAACTAGCTGAGGATCCATCTCATCAGAGAACAGAACTAGCTGAGGATCCATCTCATCAGAGAACAGAACTAGCTGAGGATCCATCACATCAGAGAACAGAACAAGCTGAGGATCCATCTCATCAGAGAACAGAACTAGCTGAGGATCCATCTCATCAGAGAACAGAACTAGCTGAGGATCCATCTCATCAGAGAACAGAACTAGCTGAGGATCCATCTCATCAGAGAACAGATCTAGCTGAGGATCCATCTCATCAGAGAACAGAACTAGCTGAGGATCCATCTCATCAGAGAACAGAACTAGCTGAGGATCCATCTCATCAGAGAACAGAACTAGCTGAGGATCCATCTCATCAGAGAACAGAACTAGCTGAGGATCCATCTCATCAGAGAACAGAACTAGCTGAGGATCCATCTCATCAGAGAGCAGAACTAGCTGAGGATCCATCTCATCAGAGAGCAGAACTAGCTGAGGATCCATCACATCAGAGAACAGAACTAGCTGAGGATCCATCTCATCAGAGAACAGAACTAGCTGAGGATCCATCTCATCAGAGAACAGAACTAGCTGAGGATCCATCTCATCAGAGAACAGAACTAGCTGAGGATCCATCTCATCAGAGAACAGAACTAGCTGAGGATCCATCTCATCAGAGAAGCAGAACTAGCTGAGGATCCATCTCATCAGAGAACAGAACTAGCTGAGGATCCATCTCATCAGAGAACAGAACTAGCTGAGGATCCATCTCATCAGAGAACAGAACTAGCTGAGGATCCATCACATCAGAGAACAGAACTAGCTGAGGATCCATCTCATCAGAGAACAGAACTAGCTGAGGATCCATCTCATCAGAGAACAGAACTAGCTGAGGATCCATCACATCAGAGAACAGAACTAGCTGAGGATCCATCTCATCAGAGAACAGAACTAGCTGAGGATCCATCACATCAGAGAACAGAACTAGCTGAGGATCCATCTCATCAGAGAACAGAACTAGCTGAGGATCCATCTCATCAGAGAACAGAACTAGCTGAGGATCCATCTCATCAGAGAACAGAACTAGCTGAGGATCCATCTCATCAGAGAACAGAACTAGCTGAGGATCCATCTCATCAGAGAGCAGAACTAGCTGAGGATCCATCTCATCAGAGAGCAGAACTAGCTGAGGATCCATCTCATCAGAGAACAGAACTAGCTGAGGATCCATCTCATCAGAGAACAGAACTAGCTGAGGATCCATCTCATCAGAGAACAGAACTAGCTGAGGATCCATCTCATCAGAGAACAGAACTAGCTGAGGATCCATCTCATCAGAGAACAGAACTAGCTGAGGATCCATCTCATCAGAGAGCAGAACTAGCTGAGGATCCATCTCATCAGAGAACAGAACTAGCTGAGGATCCATCACATCAGAGAACAGAACTAGCTGAGGATCCATCTCATCAGAGAACAGAACTAGCTGAGGATCCATCTCATCAGAGAACAGAACTAGCTGAGGATCCATCTCATCAGAGAACAGAACTAGCTGAGGATCCATCTCATCAGAGAACAGAACTAGTCAGCTGAGGATCCATCACATCAGAGAGCAGAACTAGCTGAGGATCCATCTCATCAGATAACAGAACTAGCTGAGGATCCATCTCATCAGAGAACAGAACTAGCTGAGGATCCATCTCATCAGATAACAGAACTAGCTGAGGATCCATCTCATCAGATAACAGAACTAGTCAGCTGAGGATCCATCACATCAGAGAGCAGAACTAGCTGAGGATCCATCTCATCAGATAACAGAACTAGCTGAGGATCCATCTCATCAGAGAACAGAACTAGCTGAGGATCCATCTCATCAGAGAACAGAACTAGCTGAGGATCCATCTCATCAGAGAACAGAACTAGCTGAGGATCCATCTCATCAGAGAACAGAACTTGCTGAGGATCCATCTCATCAGAGAACAGAACAGGCTGAGGATCCATCTCATCAGAGAACAGAACTAGCTGAGGATCCATCTCATTAGAGAACAGAACTAGCTGAGGATCCATCTCATCAGAGAACAGAACTAGCTGAGGATCCATCTCATCAGAGAACAGAACTAGCTGAGGATCCATCTCATCAGAGAACAGAACTAGCTGAGGATCCATCTCATCAGAGAACAGAACTAGCTGAGGATCCATCTCATCAGAGAACAGAACTAGCTGAGGATCCATCTCATCAGAGAACAGAACTAGCTGAGGATCCATCTCATCAGAGAACAGAACTAGCTGAGGATCCATCTCATCAGAGAACAGAACTAGCTGAGGATCCATCTCATCAGAGAACAGAACTAGCTGAGGATCCATCTCATCAGAGAACAGAACTAGCTGAGGATCCATCACATCAGAGAACAGAACTAGCTGAGGATCCATCTCATCAGAGAACAGAACTAGCTGAGGATCCATCTCATCAGAGAACAGAACTAGCTGAGGATCCATCTCATCAGAGAGCAGAACTAGCTGAGGATCCATCTCATCAGAGAACAGAACTAGCTGAGGATCCATCTCATCAGAGAACAGAACTAGTCAGCTGAGGATCCATCTCATCAGAGAACAGAACTAGCTGAGGATCCATCTCATCAGAGAACAGAACTAGCTGAGGATCCATCTCATCAGAGAACAGAACTAGTCAGCTGAGGATCCATCTCATCAGAGAACAGAACTAGCTGAGGATCCATCTCATCAGAGAACAGAACTAGCTGAGGATCCATCTCATCAGAGAACAGAACTAGCTGAGGATCCATCTCATCAGAGAACAGAACTAGCTGAGGATCCATCTCATCAGAGAACAGAACTAGCTGAGGATCCATCTCATCAGAGAACAGAACTAGCTGAGGATCCATCTCATCAGAGAACAGAACTAGCTGAGGATCCATCTCATCAGAGAACAGAACTAGCTGAGGATCCATCTCATCAGAGAGCAGAACTAGCTGAGGATCCATCTCATCAGAGAACAGAACTAGCTGAGGATCCATCTCATCAGAGAGCAGAACTAGCTGAGGATCCATCTCATCAGAGAACAGAACTAGCTGAGGATCCATCTCATCAGAGAACAGAACTAGCTGAGGATCCATCTCATCAGAGAACAGAACTAGCTGAGGATCCATCTCATCAGAGAACAGAACTAGCTGAGGATCCATCTCATCAGAGAACAGAACTAGCTGAGGATCCATCTCATCAGAGAACAGAACTAGCTGAGGATCCATCTCATCAGAGAACAGAACTAGCTGAGGATCCATCTCATCAGAGAACAGAACTAGCTGAGGATCCATCTCATCAGAGAACAGAACTAGCTGAGGATCCATCTCATCAGAGAACAGAACTAGCTGAGGATCCATCTCATCAGAGAACAGAACTAGCTGAGGATCCATCTCATCAGAGAACAGAACTAGCTGAGGATCCATCTCATCAGAGAGCAGAACTAGCTGAGGATCCATCTCATCAGAGAACAGAACTAGCTGAGGATCCATCTCATCAGAGAACAGAACTAGTCAGCTGAGGATCCATCTCATCAGAGAACAGAACTAGCTGAGGATCCATCTCATCAGAGAACAGAACTAGCTGAGGATCCATCTCATCAGAGAACAGAACTAGTCAGCTGAGGATCCATCTCATCAGAGAACAGAACTAGCTGAGGATCCATCTCATCAGAGAACAGAACTAGCTGAGGATCCATCACATCAGAGAACAGAACTAGCTGATGATCCATCTCATCAGAGAACAGAACTAGCTGAGGATCCATCTCATCAGAGAACAGAACTAGCTGAGCATCCATCTCATCAGAGAACAGAACTAGCTGAGGATCCATCTCATCAGAGAACAGAACTAGCTGAGGATCCATCTCATCAGAGAACAGAACTAGCTGAGGATCCATCTCATCAGAGAGCAGAACTAGCTGAAGATCCATCTCATCAGAGAACAGAACTAGCTGAGGATCCATCTCATCAGAGAGCAGAACTAGCTGAGGATCCATCTCATCAGAGAACAGAACTAGCTGAGGATCCATCTCATCAGAGAACAGAACTAGCTGAGGATCCATCTCATCAGAGAACAGAACTAGCTGAGGATCCATCTCATCAGAGAACAGAACTAGCTGAGGATCCATCTCATCAGAGAGCAGAACTAGCTGAGGATCCATCTCATCAGAGAACAGAACTAGCTGAGGATCCATCTCATCAGAGAGCAGAACTAGCTGAGGATCCATCTCATCAGAGAACAGAACTAGCTGAGGATCCATCTCATCAGAGAGCAGAACTAGCTGAGGATCCATCTCATCAGAGAACAGAACTAGCTGAGGATCCATCTCATCAGAGAACAGAACTAGCTGAGGATCCATCTCATCAGAGAACAGAACTAGCTGAGGATCCATCTCATCAGAGAACAGAACTAGCTGAGGATCCATCTCATCAGAGAACAGAACTAGCTGAGGATCCATCACATCAGAGAACAGAACAAGCTGAGGATCCATCTCATCAGAGAACAGAACTAGCTGAGGATCCATCACATCAGAGAACAGAACTAGCTGAGGATCCATCTCATCAGAGAACAGAACTAGCTGAGGATCCATCTCATCAGAGAACAGATCTAGCTGAGGATCCATCTCATCAGAGAACAGATCTAGCTGAGGATCCATCTCATCAGAGAACAGAACTAGCTGAGGATCCATCTCATCAGAGAACAGAACTAGCTGAGGATCCATCTCATCAGAGAACAGAACTAGCTGAGGATCCATCTCATCAGAGAACAGAACTAGCTGAGGATCCATCTCATCAGAGAGCAGAACTAGCTGAGGATCCATCTCATCAGAGAGCAGAACTAGCTGAGGATCCATCTCATCAGAGAACAGAACTAGCTGAGGATCCATCTCATCAGAGAACAGAACTAGCTGAGGATCCATCTCATCAGAGAACAGAACTAGCTGAGGATCCATCTCATCAGAGAACAGAACTAGCTGAGGATCCATCTCATCAGAGAACAGAACTAGCTGAGGATCCATCTCATCAGAGAGCAGAACTAGCTGAGGATCCATCTCATCAGAGAACAGAACTAGCTGAGGATCCATCTCATCAGAGAACAGAACTAGCTGAGGATCCATCTCATCAGAGAACAGAACTAGCTGAGGATCCATCACATCAGAGAACAGAACTAGCTGAGGATCCATCTCATCAGAGAACAGAACTAGCTGAGGATCCATCTCATCAGAGAACAGAACTAGCTGAGGATCCATCACATCAGAGAACAGAACTAGCTGAGGATCCATCTCATCAGAGAACAGAACTAGCTGAGGATCCATCACATCAGAGAACAGAACTAGCTGAGGATCCATCTCATCAGAGAACAGAACTAGCTGAGGATCCATCTCATCAGAGAACAGAACTAGCTGAGGATCCATCTCATCAGAGAACAGAACTAGCTGAGGATCCATCTCATCAGAGAACAGAACTAGCTGAGGATCCATCTCATCAGAGAGCAGAACTAGCTGAGGATCCATCTCATCAGAGAGCAGAACTAGCTGAGGATCCATCTCATCAGAGAACAGAACTAGCTGAGGATCCATCTCATCAGAGAACAGAACTAGCTGAGGATCCATCTCATCAGAGAACAGAACTAGCTGAGGATCCATCTCATCAGAGAACAGAACTAGCTGAGGATCCATCTCATCAGAGAACAGAACTAGCTGAGGATCCATCTCATCAGAGAGCAGAACTAGCTGAGGATCCATCTCATCAGAGAACAGAACTAGCTGAGGATCCATCACATCAGAGAACAGAACTAGCTGAGGATCCATCTCATCAGAGAACAGAACTAGCTGAGGATCCATCTCATCAGAGAACAGAACTAGCTGAGGATCCATCTCATCAGAGAACAGAACTAGCTGAGGATCCATCTCATCAGAGAACAGAACTAGCTGAGGATCCATCTCATCAGAGAGCAGAACTAGCTGAGGATCCATCTCATCAGAGAACAGAACTAGCTGAGGATCCATCTCATCAGAGAACAGAACTAGCTGAGGATCCATCTCATCAGAGAACAGAACTAGCTGAGGATCCATCTCATCAGATAACAGAACTAGTCAGCTGAGGATCCATCTCATCAGAGAACAGAACTAGCTGAGGATCCATCTCATCAGAGAACAGAACTAGCTGAGGATCCATCTCATCAGAGAACAGAACTAGCTGAGGATCCATCTCATCAGAGAACAGAACTAGCTGAGGATCCATCTCATCAGAGAACAGAACTAGCTGAGGATCCATCTCATCAGAGAACAGAACTAGCTGAGGATCCATCTCATCAGAGAACAGAACAGGCTGAGGATCCATCTCATCAGAGAACAGAACTAGCTGAGGATCCATCTCATTAGAGAACAGAACTAGCTGAGGATCCATCTCATCAGAGAACAGAACTAGCTGAGGATCCATCTCATCAGAGAACAGAACTAGCTGAGGATCCATCTCATCAGAGAACAGAACTAGCTGAGGATCCATCTCATCAGAGAACAGAACTAGCTGAGGATCCATCTCATCAGAGAACAGAACTAGCTGAGGATCCATCTCATCAGAGAACAGAACTAGCTGAGGATCCATCTCATCAGAGAACAGAACTAGCTGAGGATCCATCTCATCAGAGAACAGAACTAGCTGAGGATCCATCTCATCAGAGAACAGAACTAGCTGAGGATCCATCTCATCAGAGAACAGAACTAGCTGAGGATCCATCTCATCAGAGAACAGAACTAGCTGAGGATCCATCTCATCAGAGAACAGAACTAGCTGAGGATCCATCTCATCAGAGAACAGAACTAGCTGAGGATCCATCTCATCAGAGAGCAGAACTAGCTGAGGATCCATCTCATCAGAGAACAGAACTAGCTGAGGATCCATCTCATCAGAGAACAGAACTAGTCAGCTGAGGATCCATCTCATCAGAGAACAGAACTAGCTGAGGATCCATCTCATCAGAGAACAGAACTAGCTGAGGATCCATCTCATCAGAGAACAGAACTAGTCAGCTGAGGATCCATCTCATCAGAGAACAGAACTAGCTGAGGATCCATCTCATCAGAGAACAGAACTAGCTGAGGATCCATCACATCAGAGAACAGAACTAGCTGATGATCCATCTCATCAGAGAACAGAACTAGCTGAGGATCCATCTCATCAGAGAACAGAACTAGCTGAGGATCCATCTCATCAGAGAACAGAACTAGCTGAGGATCCATCTCATCAGAGAACAGAACTAGCTGAGGATCCATCTCATCAGAGAACAGAACTAGCTGAGGATCCATCTCATCAGAGAGCAGAACTAGCTGAAGATCCATCTCATCAGAGAACAGAACTAGCTGAGGATCCATCTCATCAGAGAGCAGAACTAGCTGAGGATCCATCTCATCAGAGAACAGAACTAGCTGAGGATCCATCTCATCAGAGAACAGAACTAGCTGAGGATCCATCTCATCAGAGAACAGAACTAGCTGAGGATCCATCTCATCAGAGAACAGAACTAGCTGAGGATCCATCTCATCAGAGAGCAGAACTAGCTGAGGATCCATCTCATCAGAGAACAGAACTAGCTGAGGATCCATCTCATCAGAGAGCAGAACTAGCTGAGGATCCATCTCATCAGAGAACAGAACTAGCTGAGGATCCATCTCATCAGAGAGCAGAACTAGCTGAGGATCCATCTCATCAGAGAACAGAACTAGCTGAGGATCCATCTCATCAGAGAACAGAACTAGCTGAGGATCCATCTCATCAGAGAACAGAACTAGCTGAGGATCCATCTCATCAGAGAACAGAACTAGCTGAGGATCCATCTCATCAGAGAACAGAACTAGCTGAGGATCCATCTCATCAGAGAACAGAACTAGCTGAGGATCCATCTCATCAGAGAACAGAACTAGCTGAGGATCCATCTCATCAGAGAACAGAACTAGCTGAGGATCCATCTCATCAGAGAACAGAACTAGCTGAGGATCCATCTCATCAGAGAACAGAACTAGCTGAGGATCCATCTCATCAGAGAACAGAACTAGCTGAGGATCCATCTCATCAGAGAACAGAACTAGCTGAGGATCCATCTCATCAGAGAACAGAACTAGCTGAGGATCCATCTCATCAGAGAACAGAACTAGCTGAGGATCCATCTCATCAGAGAACAGAACTAGCTGAGGATCCATCTCATCAGAGAGGATCCATCTCATCAGAACTAGCTGAGGATCCATCTCATCAGAGAACAGAACTAGCTGAGGATCCATCTCATCAGAGAACAGAACTAGCTGAGGATCCATCTCATCAGAGAGCAGAACTAGCTGAGGATCCATCTCATCAGAGAACAGAACTAGTCAGCTGAGGATCCATCTCATCAGAGAACAGAACTAGCTGAGGATCCATCTCATCAGAGAACAGAACTAGTCAGCTGAGGATCCATCTCATCAGAGAACAGAACTAGCTGAGGATCCATCTCATCAGAGAACAGAACTAGCTGAGGATCCATCTCATCAGAGAGCAGAACTAGCTGAGGATCCATCTCATCAGAGAACAGAACTAGCTGAGGATCCATCTCATCAGAGAACAGAACTAGCTGAGGATCCATCTCATCAGAGAACAGAACTAGCTGAGGATCCATCTCATCAGAGAACAGAACTAGCTGAGGATCCATCTCATCAGAGAACAGAACTAGCTGAGGATCCATCTCATCAGAGAACAGAACTAGCTGAGGATCCATCTCATCAGAGAACAGAACTAGCTGAGGATCCATCTCATCAGAGAACAGAACTAGCTGAGGATCCATCTCATCAGAGAACAGAACTAGCTGAGGATCCATCTCATCAGAGAACAGAACTAGTAGCTGAGGATCCATCTCATCAGAGAACAGAACTAGCTGAGGATCCATCTCATCAGAGAACAGAACTAGCTGAGGATCCATCTCATCAGAGAACAGAACTAGCTGAGGATCCATCTCATCAGAGAACAGAACTAGCTGAGGATCCATCTCATCAGAGAACAGAACTAGCTGAGGATCCATCTCATCAGAGAGCAGAACTAGCTGAGGATCCATCTCATCAGAGAACAGAACTAGCTGAGGATCCATCTCATCAGAGAACAGAACTAGCTGAGGATCCATCTCATCAGAGAGCAGAACTAGTCAGCTGAGGATCCATCTCATCAGAGAACAGAACTAGTCAGCTGAGGATCCATCTCATCAGAGAGCAGAACTAGCTGAGGATCCATCTCATCAGAGAACAGAACTCAGCTGAGGATCCATCTCATCAGAGAACAGAACTAGTCAGCTGAGGATCCATCTCATCAGAGAACAGAACTAGTCAGCTGAGGATCCATCTCATCAGAGAGCAGAACTAGCTGAGGATCCATCTCATCAGAGAGCAGAACTAGCTGAGGATCCATCTCATCAGAGAACAGAACTAGTCAGCTGAGGATCCATCTCATCAGAGAACAGAACTAGTCAGCTGAGGATCCATCTCATCAGAGAGCAGAACTAGCTGAGGATCCATCTCATCAGAGAGCAGAACTAGCTGAGGATCCATCTCATCAGAGAGCAGAACTAGCTGAGGATCCATCTCATCAGAGAACAGAACTAGCTGAGGATCCATCTCATCAGAGAGCAGAACTAGCTGAGGATCCATCTCATCAGAGAGCAGAACTAGCTGAGGATCCATCTCATCAGAGAACAGAACTAGCTGAGGATCCATCTCATCAGAGAACAGAACTAGCTGAGGATCCATCTCATCAGAGAACAGAACTAGCTGAGGATCCATCTCATCAGAGAGCAGAACTAGCTGAGGATCCATCTCATCAGAGAACAGAACTAGCTGAGGATCCATCTCATCAGAGAACAGAACTAGCTGAGGATCCATCTCATCAGAGAACAGAACTAGCTGAGGATCCATCTCATCAGAGAACAGAACTAGCTGAGGATCCATCTCATCAGAGAACAGAACTAGCTGAGGATCCATCTCATCAGAGAACAGAACTAGCTGAGGATCCATCTCATCAGAGAACAGAACTAGCTGAGGATCCATCTCATCAGAGAACAGAACTAGCTGAGGATCCATCTCATCAGAGAACAGAACTAGCTGAGGATCCATCTCATCAGAGAACAGAACTAGCTGAGGATCCATCTCATCAGAGAACAGAACTAGCTGAGGATCCATCTCATCAGAGAACAGAACTAGCTGAGGATCCATCTCATCAGAGAGCAGAACTAGCTGAGGATCCATCTCATCAGAGAGCAGAACTAGCTGAGGATCCATCTCATCAGAGAACAGAACTAGCTGAGGATCCATCTCATCAGAGAACAGAACTAGCTGAGGATCCATCTCATCAGAGAACAGAACTAGCTGAGGATCCATCTCATCAGAGAGCAGAACTAGCTGAGGATCCATCTCATCAGAGAGCAGAACTAGCTGAGGATCCATCACATCAGAGAACAGAACTAGCTGAGGATCCATCTCATCAGAGAACAGAACTAGCTGAGGATCCATCTCATCAGAGAACAGAACTAGCTGAGGATCCATCTCATCAGAGAACAGAACTAGCTGAGGATCCATCTCATCAGAGAACAGAACTAGCTGAGGATCCATCTCATCAGAGAGCAGAACTAGCTGAGGATCCATCTCATCAGAGAACAGAACTAGCTGAGGATCCATCTCATCAGAGAACAGAACTAGCTGAGGATCCATCTCATCAGAGAACAGAACTAGCTGAGGATCCATCTCATCAGAGAACAGAACTAGCTGAGGATCCATCTCATCAGAGAACAGAACTAGCTGAGGATCCATCTCATCAGAGAACAGAACTAGCTGAGGATCCATCTCATCAGAGAACAGAACTAGCTGAGGATCCATCTCATCAGAGAACAGAACTAGCTGAGGATCCATCTCATCAGAGAACAGAACTAGTCAGCTGAGGATCCATCTCATCAGAGAGCAGAACTAGCTGAGGATCCATCTCATCAGAGAACAGAACTAGCTGAGGATCCATCTCATCAGAGAACAGAACTAGCTGAGGATCCATCTCATCAGAGAGCAGAACTAGCTGAGGATCCATCTCATCAGAGAACAGAACTAGTCAGCTGAGGATCCATCTCATCAGAGAGCAGAACTAGCTGAGGATCCATCTCATCAGAGAACAGAACTAGCTGAGGATCCATCTCATCAGAGAACAGAACTAGCTGAGGATCCATCTCATCAGAGAACAGAACTAGCTGAGGATCCATCTCATCAGAGAACAGAACTAGCTGAGGATCCATCTCATCAGAGAACAGAACTAGCTGAGGATCCATCTCATCAGAGAACAGAACTAGCTGAGGATCCATCTCATCAGAGAACAGAACTAGCTGAGGATCCATCTCATCAGAGAACAGAACTAGCTGAGGATCCATCTCATCAGAGAACAGAACTAGCTGAGGATCCATCTCATCAGAGAACAGAACTAGCTGAGGATCCATCTCATCAGAGAACAGAACTAGCTGAGGATCCATCTCATCAGAGAACAGAACTAGCTGAGGATCCATCTCATCAGAGAACAGAACTAGCTGAGGATCCATCTCATCAGAGAACAGAACTAGCTGAGGATCCATCTCATCAGAGAACAGAACTAGCTGAGGATCCATCTCATCAGAGAACAGAACTAGCTGAGGATCCATCTCATCAGAGAACAGAACTAGCTGAGGATCCATCTCATCAGAGAACAGAACTAGCTGAGGATCCATCTCATCAGAGAACAGAACTAGCTGAGGATCCATCTCATCAGAGAGCAGAACTAGCTGAGGATCCATCTCATCAGAGAACAGAACTAGCTGAGGATCCATCTCATCAGAGAGCAGAACTAGCTGAGGATCCATCTCATCAGAGAGCAGAACTAGTCAGCTGAGGATCCATCTCATCAGAGAACAGAACTAGCTGAGGATCCATCTCATCAGAGAACAGAACTAGTCAGCTGAGGATCCATCTCATCAGAGAACAGAACTAGTCAGCTGAGGATCCATCTCATCAGAGAACAGAACTAGTCAGCTGAGGATCCATCTCATCAGAGAGCAGAACTAGCTGAGGATCCATCTCATCAGAGAACAGAACTAGCTTAGGATCCATCTCATCAGAGAGCAGAACTAGCTGAGGATCCATCTCATCAGAGAACAGAACTAGCTGAGGATCCATCTCATCAGAGAACAGAACTAGCTGAGGATCCATCTCATCAGAGAACAGAACTAGCTGAGGATCCATCTCATCAGAGAACAGAACTAGCTGAGGATCCATCTCATCAGAGAACAGAACTAGCTGAGGATCCATCTCATCAGAGAACAGAACTAGTCAGCTGAGGATCCATCTCATCAGAGAACAGAACTAGCTGAGGATCCATCTCATCAGAGAACAGAACTAGCTGAGGATCCATCTCATCAGAGAACAGAACTAGCTGAGGATCCATCTCATCAGAGAACAGAACTAGCTGAGGATCCATCTCATCAGAGAACAGAACTAGCTGAGGATCCATCTCATCAGAGAACAGAACTAGCTGAGGATCCATCTCATCAGAGAACAGAACTAGCTGAGGATCCATCTCATCAGAGAACAGAACTAGCTGAGGATCCATCTCATCAGAGAACAGAACTAGCTGAGGATCCATCTCATCAGAGAACAGAACTAGCTGAGGATCCATCTCATCAGAGAACAGAACTAGCTGAGGATCCATCTCATCAGAGAGCAGAACTAGCTGAGGATCCATCTCATCAGAGAACAGAACTAGCTGAGGATCCATCTCATCAGAGAGCAGAACTAGCTGAGGATCCATCTCATCAGAGAGCAGAACTAGTCAGCTGAGGATCCATCTCATCAGAGAACAGAACTAGTCAGCTGAGGATCCATCTCATCAGAGAGCAGAACTAGCAGAGGATCCATCTCATCAGAGAACAGAACTAGTCAGCTGAGGATCCATCTCATCAGAGAACAGAACTAGTCAGCTGAGGATCCATCTCATCAGAGAACAGAACTAGTCAGCTGAGGATCCATCTCATCAGAGAACAGAACTAGCTGAGGATCCATCTCATCAGAGAACAGAACTAGTCAGCTGAGGATCCATCTCATCAGAGAACAGAACTAGTCAGCTGAGGATCCATCTCATCAGAGAACAGAACTAGTCAGCTGAGGATCCATCTCATCAGAGAGCAGAACTAGCTGAGGATCCATCTCATCAGAGAACAGAACTAGCTGAGGATCCATCTCATCAGAGAGCAGAACTAGCTGAGGATCCATCTCATCAGAGAACAGAACTAGCTGAGGATCCATCTCATCAGAGAACAGAACTAGCTGAGGATCCATCTCATCAGAGAACAGAACTAGCTGAGTATCCATCTCATCAGAGAACAGAACTAGCTGAGGATCCATCTCATCAGAGAACAGAACTAGCTGAGGATCCATCTCATCAGAGAACAGAACTAGCTGAGGATCCATCTCATCAGAGAACAGAACTAGCTGAGGATCCATCTCATCAGAGAACAGAACTAGCTGAGGATCCATCTCATCAGAGAACAGAACTAGTCAGCTGAGGATCCATCTCATCAGAGAACAGAACTAGCTGAGGATCCATCTCATCAGAGAACAGAACTAGCTGAGGATCCATCTCATCAGAGAGCAGAACTAGCTGAGGATCCATCTCATCAGAGAACAGAACTAGCTGAGGATCCATCTCATCAGAGAGCAGAACTAGCTGAGGATCCATCTCATCAGAGAGCAGAACTAGTCAGCTGAGGATCCATCTCATCAGAGAACAGAACTAGCTGAGGATCCATCTCATCAGAGAACAGAACTAGTCAGCTGAGGATCCATCTCATCAGAGAACAGAACTAGTCAGCTGAGGATCCATCTCATCAGAGAACAGAACTAGTCAGCTGAGGATCCATCACATCAGAGAGCAGAACTAGCTGAGGATCCATCTCATCAGAGAACAGAACTAGCTTAGGATCCATCTCATCAGAGAGCAGAACTAGCTGAGGATCCATCTCATCAGAGAACAGAACTAGCTGAGGATCCATCTCATCAGAGAACAGAACTAGCTGAGGATCCATCTCATCAGAGAACAGAACTAGCTGAGTATCCATCTCATCAGAGAACAGAACTAGCTGAGGATCCATCTCATCAGAGAACAGAACTAGCTGAGGATCCATCTCATCAGAGAACAGAACTAGCTGAGGATCCATCTCATCAGAGAACAGAACTAGCTGAGGATCCATCTCATCAGAGAACAGAACTAGCTGAGGATCCATCTCATCAGAGAACAGAACTAGTCAGCTGAGGATCCATCTCATCAGAGAACAGAACTAGCTGAGGATCCATCTCATCAGAGAACAGAACTAGCTGAGGATCCATCTCATCAGAGAACAGAACTAGCTGAGGATCCATCTCATCAGAGAACAGAACTAGCTGAGGATCCATCTCATCAGAGAACAGAACTAGCTGAGGATCCATCTCATCAGAGAACAGAACTAGCTGAGGATCCATCTCATCAGAGAACAGAACTAGCTGAGGATCCATCTCATCAGAGAGCAGAACTAGCTGAGGATCCATCTCATCAGAGAACAGAACTAGCTGAGGATCCATCTCATCAGAGAGCAGAACTAGCTGAGGATCCATCTCATCAGAGAGCAGAACTAGTCAGCTGAGGATCCATCTCATCAGAGAGCAGAACTAGCTGAGGATCCATCTCATCAGAGAACAGAACTAGTCAGCTGAGGATCCATCTCATCAGAGAACAGAACTAGTCAGCTGAGGATCCATCTCATCAGAGAACAGAACTAGTCAGCTGAGGATCCATCTCATCAGAGAACAGAACTAGTCAGCTGAGGATCCATCTCATCAGAGAACAGAACTAGCTGAGGATCCATCTCATCAGAGAACAGAACTAGTCAGCTGAGGATCCATCTCATCAGAGAACAGAACTAGTCAGCTGAGGATCCATCTCATCAGAGAACAGAACTAGTCAGCTGAGGATCCATCTCATCAGAGAACAGAACTAGCTGAGGATCCATCTCATCAGAGAGCAGAACTAGCTGAGGATCCATCTCATCAGAGAACAGAACTAGCTGAGGATCCATCTCATCAGAGAACATAACTAGCTGAGGATCCATCTCATCAGAGAACAGAACTAGCTGAGTATCCATCTCATCAGAGAACAGAACTAGCTGAGGATCCATCTCATCAGAGAACAGAACTAGCTGAGGATCCATCTCATCAGAGAACAGAACTAGCTGAGGATCCATCTCATCAGAGAACAGAACTAGCTGAGGATCCATCTCATCAGAGAACAGAACTAGCTGAGGATCCATCTCATCAGAGAACAGAACTAGTCAGCTGAGGATCCATCTCATCAGAGAACAGAACTAGCTGAGGATCCATCTCATCAGAGAACAGAACTAGCTGAGGATCCATCTCATCAGAGAGCAGAACTAGCTGAGGATCCATCTCATCAGAGAACAGAACTAGCTGAGGATCCATCTCATCAGAGAGCAGAACTAGCTGAGGATCCATCTCATCAGAGAGCAGAACTAGTCAGCTGAGGATCCATCTCATCAGAGAACAGAACTAGTCAGCTGAGGATCCATCTCATCAGAGAGCAGAACTAGCTGAGGATCCATCTCATCAGAGAACAGAACTAGTCAGCTGAGGATCCATCTCATCAGAGAACAGAACTAGTCAGCTGAGGATCCATCTCATCAGAGAACAGAACTAGTCAGCTGAGGATCCATCTCATCAGAGAGCAGAACTAGCTGAGGATCCATCTCATCAGAGAGCAGAACTAGCTGAGGATCCATCTCATCAGAGAACAGAACTAGCTGAGGATCCATCTCATCAGAGAACAGAACTAGCTGAGGATCCATCTCATCAGAGAGCAGAACTAGCTGAGGATCCATCTCATCAGAGAGCAGAACTAGCTGAGGATCCATCTCATCAGAGAACAGAACTAGCTGAGGATCCATCTCATCAGAGAACAGAACTAGCTGAGGATCCATCTCATCAGAGAGCAGAACTAGCTGAGGATCCATCTCATCAGAGAGCAGAACTAGCTGAGGATCCATCTCATCAGAGAACAGAACTAGCTGAGGATCCATCTCATCAGAGAACAGAACTAGCTGAGGATCCATCTCATCAGAGAGCAGAACTAGCTGAGGATCCATCACATCAGAGAGCAGAACTAGCTGAGGATCCATCTCATCAGAGAACAGAACTAGCTGAGGATCCATCTCATCAGAGAACAGAACTAGCTGAGGATCCATCTCATCAGAGAACAGAACTAGCTGAGGATCCATCACATCAGAGAACAGAACTAGCTGAGGATCCATCTCATCAGAGAACAGAACTAGCTGAGGATCCATCACATCAGAGAACAGAACTAGCTGAGGATCCATATCATCAGAGAGCAGAACTAGCTGAGGATCCATCTCATCAGAGAACAGAACTAGCTGAGGATCCATCACATCAGAGAACAGAACTAGCTGAGGATCCATCTCATCAGAGAACAGAACTAGCTGAGGATCCATCTCATCAGAGAACAGAACTAGCTGAGGATCCATCTCATCAGAGAACAGAACTAGCTGAGGATCTATCTCATCAGATAACAGAACTAGTCAGCTGAGGATCCATCACATCAGAGAGCAGAACTAGCTGAGGATCCATCTCATCAGAGAACAGAACTATCTGAGGATCCATCTCATCAGATAACAGAACTAGCTGAGGATCCATCTCATCAGAGAGCAGAACTAGCTGAGGATCCATCTCATCAGATAACAGAACTAGTCAGCTGAGGATCCATCACATCAGAGAGCAGAACTAGCTGAGGATCCATCTCATCAGAGAACAGAACTAGCTGAGGATCCATCTCATCAGAGAACAGAACTAGCTGAGGATCCATCTCATCAGAGAACAGAACTAGCTGAGGATCCATCTCATCAGAGAACAGAACTAGCTGAGGATCCATCTCATCAGAGAACAGAACTAGCTGAGGATCCATCTCATCAGAGAACAGAACTAGCTGAGGATCCATCTCATCAGAGAACAGAACTAGCTGAGGATCCATCTCATCAGAGAACAGAACTAGCTGAGGATCCATCACATCAGAGAACAGAACTAGCTGAGGATCCATCTCATCAGAGAACAGAACTAGCTGAGGATCCATCTCATCAGAGAACAGAACTAGCTGAGGATCCATCTCATCAGAGAACAGAACTAGCTGAGGATCCATCTCATCAGAGAACAGAACTAGCTGAGGTTCCATCTCATCAGAGAACAGAACTAGCTGAGGATCCATCTCATCAGAGAACAGAACTAGCTGAGGATCCATCTCATCAGAGAACAGAACTAGCTGAGGATCCATCTCATCAGAGAACAGAACTAGCTGAGGATCCATCTCATCAGAGAACAGAACTAGCTGAGGATCCATCTCATCAGAGAACAGAACTAGCTGAGGATCCATCTCATCAGAGAACAGAACTAGCTGAGGATCCATCACATCAGAGAACAGAACTAGTCAGCTGAGGATCCATCTCATCAGAGAACAGAACTAGTCAGCTGAGGATCCATCTCATCAGAGAACAGAACTAGCTGAG
Organism: Oncorhynchus masou masou; assembly: GCF_036934945.1. Taxonomy (NCBI): domain Eukaryota; kingdom Metazoa; phylum Chordata; class Actinopteri; order Salmoniformes; family Salmonidae; genus Oncorhynchus; species Oncorhynchus masou. Next base: position 4,847,597 of record NC_088213.1, on the reverse strand, counting down.
GATCCATCTCATCAGAGAACTGAACTAGCTGAGGATCCATCTCATCAGAGAACAGAACTAGCTGAGGATCCATCACATCAGAGAACAGAACTAGCTGAGGATCCATCTCATCAGAGAACAGAACTAGCTGAGGATCCATCTCATCAGAGAACAGAACTAGCTGAGGATCCATCTCATCAGAGAACAGAACTAGCTGAGGATCCATCTCATCAGAGAACAGAACTAGCTGAGGATCCATCTCATCAGAGAGCAGAACTAGCTGAGGATCCATCTCATCAGAGGAGAACAGAACTAGCTGAGGATCCATCTCATCAGAGAACAGAACTAGCTGAGGATCCATCTCATCAGAGAACAGAACTAGCTGAGGATCCATCTCATCAGAGAACAGAACTAGCTGAGGATCCATCTCATCAGAGAACAGAACTAGCTGAGGATCCATCTCATCAGAGAACAGAACTAGCTGAGGATCCATCTCATCAGAGAACAGAACTAGCTGAGGATCCATCTCATCAGAGAACAGAACTAGCTGAGGATCCATCTCATCAGAGAACAGAACTAGCTGAGGATCCATCTCATCAGAGAACAGAACTAGCTGAGGATCCATCTCATCAGAGAACAGAACTAGCTGAGGATCCATCACATCAGAGAACAGAACTAGCTGAGGATCCATCTCATCAGAGAACAGAACTAGTCAGCTGAGGATCCATCTCATCAGAGAACAGAACTAGCTGAGGATCCATCTGATCAGAGAACAGAACTAGCTGAGGATCCATCTCATCAGAGAACAGAACTAGCTGAGGATCCATCTCATCAGAGAACAGAACTAGCTGAGGATCCATCTCATCAGAGAACATAACTAGCTGAGGATCCATCACATCAGAGAACAGAACTAGCTGAGGATCCATCTCATCAGAGAACAGAACTAGCTGAGGATCCATCTCATCAGAGAACAGAACTAGCTGAGGATCCATCTCATCAGAGAGCAGAACTAGCTGAAGATCCATCTCATCAGAGAACAGAACTAGCTGAGGATCCATCTCATCAGAGAGCAGAACTAGCTGAGGATCCATCTCATCAGAGAACAGAACTAGCTGAGGATCCATCTCATCAGAGAACAGAACTAGCTGAGGATCCATCTCATCAGAGAACAGAACTAGCTGAGGATCCATCTCATCAGAGAACAGAACTAGCTGAGGATCCATCTCATCAGAGAACAGAACTAGCTGAGGATCCATCTCATCAGAGAACAGAACTAGCTGAGGATCCATCACATCAGAGAACAGAACTAGCTGAGGATCCATCTCATCAGAGAACAGAACTAGTCAGCTGAGGATCCATCTCATCAGAGAACAGAACTAGCTGAGGATCCATCTGATCAGAGAACAGAACTAGCTGAGGATCCATCTCATCAGAGAACAGAACTAGCTGAGGATCCATCTCATCAGAGAACAGAACTAGCTGAGGATCCATCTCATCAGAGAACATAACTAGCTGAGGATCCATCACATCAGAGAACAGAACTAGCTGAGGATCCATCTCATCAGAGAACAGAACTAGCTGAGGATCCATCTCATCAGAGAACAGAACTAGCTGAGGATCCATCTCATCAGAGAGCAGAACTAGCTGAAGATCCATCTCATCAGAGAACAGAACTAGCTGAGGATCCATCTCATCAGAGAGCAGAACTAGCTGAGGATCCATCTCATCAGAGAACAGAACTAGCTGAGGATCCATCTCATCAGAGAACAGAACTAGCTGAGGATCCATCTCATCAGAGAACAGAACTAGCTGAGGATCCATCTCATCAGAGAACAGAACTAGCTGAGGATCCATCTCATCAGAGAACAGAACTAGCTGAGGATCCATCTCATCAGAGAGCAGAACTAGCTGAGGATCCATCTCATCAGAGAACAGAACTAGCTGAGGATCCATCTCATCAGAGAGCAGAACTAGCTGAGGATCCATCTCATCAGAGAACAGAACTAGCTGAGGATCCATCTCATCAGAGAACAGAACTAGCTGAGGATCCATCTCATCAGAGAACAGAACTAGCTGAGGATCCATCTCATCAGAGAACAGAACTAGCTGAGGATCCATCTCATCAGAGAACAGAACTAGCTGAGGATCCATCTCATCAGAGAACAGAACTAGCTGAGGATCCATCTCATCAGAGAGCAGAACTAGCTGAGGATCCATCTCATCAGAGAACAGAACTAGCTGAGGATCCATCTCATCAGAGAACAGAACTAGCTGAGGATCCATCTCATCAGAGAACAGAACTAGCTGAGGATCCATCTCATCAGAGAACAGAACTAGCTGAGGATCCATCTCATCAGAGAACAGAACTAGCTGAGGATCCATCACATCAGAGAACAGAACTAGCTGAGGATCCATCTCATCAGAGAACAGAACTTGTCAGCTGAGGATCCATCTCATCAGAGAACAGAACTAGCTGAGGATCCATCTCATCAGAGAGCAGAACTAGCTGAGGATCCATCTCATCAGAGAGCAGAACTAGCTGAGGATCCATCTCATCAGAGAGCAGAACTAGCTGAGGATCCATCTCATCAGAGAACAGAACTAGCTGAGGATCCATCTCATCAGAGAACAGAACTAGCTGAGGATCCATCTCATCAGAGAACAGAACTAGCTGAGGATCCATCTCATCAGAGAACAGAACTAGCTGAGGATCCATCTCATCAGAGAACAGAACTAGCTGAGGATCCATCTCATCAGAGAACAGAACTAGCTGAGGATCCATCTCATCAGAGAACAGAACTAGCTGAGGATCCATCTAATCAGAGAACAGAACTAGCTGAGGATCCATCTCATCAGAGAACAGAACTAGCTGAGGATCCATCTCATCAGAGAACAGAACTAGCTGAGGATCCATCTCATCAGAGAGCAGAACTAGCTGAGGATCCATCACATCAGAGAACAGAACTAGCTGAGGATCCATCACATCAGAGAACAGAACTAGCTGAGGATCCATCACATCAGAGAGCAGAACTAGCTGAGGATCCATCTCATCAGAGAACAGAACTAGCTGAGGATCCATCTCATCAGAGAGCAGAACTAGCTGAGGATCCATCTCATCAGAGAACAGAACTAGCTGAGGATCCATCTCATCAGAGAACAGAACTAGCTGAGGATCCATCTCATCAGAGAACAGAACTAGCTGAGGATCCATCTCATCAGAGAACAGAACTAGCTGAGGATCCATCTCATCAGAGAACAGAACTAGCTGAGGATCCATCTCATCAGAGAACAGAACTAGCTGAGGATCCATCTCATCAGAGAACAGAACTAGCTGAGGATCCATCTCATCAGAGAACAGAACTAGCTGAGGATCCATCTCATCAGAGAACAGAACTAGCTGAGGATCCATCTCATCAGAGAACAGAACTAGCTGAGGATCCATCTCATCAGAGAACAGAACTAGCTGAGGATCCATCTCATCAGAGAGCAGAACTAGCTGAGGATCCATCTCATCAGAGAGCAGAACTAGCTGAGGATCCATCTCATCAGAGAACAGAACTAGCTGAGGATCCATCACATCAGAGAACAGAACTAGCTGAGGATCCATCACATCAGAGAGCAGAACTAGCTGAGGATCCATCTCATCAGAGAACAGAACTAGCTGAGGATCCATCTCATCAGAGAACAGAACTAGCTGAGGATCCATCTCATCAGAGAACAGAACTAGCTGAGGATCCATCTCATCAGAGAGCAGAACTAGCTGAGGATCCATCTCATCAGAGAGCAGAACTAGCTGAGGATCCATCTCATCAGAGAACAGAACTAGCTGAGGATCCATCACATCAGAGAACAGAACTAGCTGAGGATCCATCTCATCAGAGAACAGAACTAGCTGAGGATCCATCACATCAGAGAACAGAACTAGCTGAGGATCCATCTCATCAGAGAACAGAACTAGCTGAGGATCCATCTCATCAGAGAACAGAACTAGCTGAGGATCCATCTCATCAGAGAACAGAACTAGCTGAGGATCCATCTCATCAGAGAACAGAACTAGCTGAGGATCCATCTCATCAGAGAACAGAACTAGCTGAGGATCCATCTCATCAGAGAGCAGAACTAGCTGAGGATCCATCTCATCAGAGAACAGAACTAGCTGAGGATCCATCTCATCAGAGAACAGAACTAGCTGAGGATCCATCTCATCAGAGAACAGAACTAGCTGAGGATCCATCTCATCAGAGAACAGAACTAGCTGAGGATCCATCACATCAGAGAACAGAACTAGCTGAGGATCCATCTCATCAGAGAACAGAACTAGTCAGCTGAGGATCCATCTCATCAGAGAACAGAACTAGCTGAGGATCCATCTCATCAGAGAACAGAACTAGCTGAGGATCCATCTCATCAGAGAACAGAACTAGCTGAGGATCCATCTCATCAGAGAACAGAACTAGCTGAGGATCCATCTCATCAGAGAACAGAACTAGCTGAGGATCCATCTCATCAGAGAACAGAACTAGCTGAGGATCCATCTCAGACAGTCCAGAGTTTACCTCAGGAAAACCCTTCCCCTCTCTGACACTGGAGCTAAACCAGAGTCACAAATGGCTCCCTGTTTTCTACAAAGTGCACTCCTTTTGACCCCTCCAGGCTCCGCTCTTTATAGGGAATAGGGTGCAGTGCGTCGATCAGAAGCAGTGCACTATGTAGGCAGTGAACAGTACACCGTTAACGTGAGGGAACGTAAAAACCTCTCAAATAAAACTCTGATCTGGATCTTATCAGTCGGTGGCCAAAAATGTGCCACGTGTGACACTATATAAACTAAACCATAACCTATAACCCAAATAAACTCTTGAGTATTTCCGTTGCATTCTTCTCCTAGTCTGGCGTAGCACACTTTGACGATTGTTTAACCGTCTTGTTATTATCATACTGCTCTCAAGGACTGACAGAGGATCCTTTCATCAGACTAAAGATAGTGGAGGAGAAGGAGGAGATAGTGGAGCAGATAATGGAGGAGGAGGTGGAGCAGATAATGGAGGAGGAGGAGGTGGAGCAGATAATGGAGGAGGAGGAGGTGGAGCAGATAATGGAGGAGGAGGAGGTGGAGCAGATAATGGAGGAGGAGGAGGTGGAGCAGATAATGGAGGAGGAGGAGGAGATAGTAGTGAAGGAGGAGGTGGAGGAGATAATGGAGAAGGTGGAGGACAAAATGGAGGAGGAGGAGATAGTGGAGCAGATAAAGGAGGAGGAGGAGATAGTGGAGCAGATAATGGAGGAGGAGGAGACACCCCACTGCTAGACACCTCCTAGCCTCCCCAGCCCCACCGCCTCACCCGTAGCACGCGCTCCAGCAGGTATATCACCCGTAGCACGCGCTCCAGCAGGTATATTTCACTGGTAATCCCCAAAGCCAACTCCTCCTTTGGCCGCCTTTCCTTCCAGTTGTCTGCTGCCAATGACTGGAACGAATTGCAAAAATCACTGAAGCTGGAGTCTCAAATCTCCCTCTCTAACTTTTAAGCATCAGCTGTCAGAGCAGCTTACCAATCACTGTACCTGTAGACCCTGAAGAGGTTTGGTGTGTGTTTCAGTTCGTTTCTGAGCAGATATGAATTTGTTCTTTAACTGACATGCCTAGTTAAATAAAGATAAATGAATAAATAAATAAATAATAATAAATAAATAAATAAATAAGGAGTCTCTGGCTTGGTGAGCACAGCAGAATCTATCAGGGCTAGTGACAGAAACCACACACTCTATAACATGGGTCTATTGAAACCACACACTCCATAACATGTGTCTATTGAAACCACACACTCTATAACATGGGTATATTGAAACCACACACTCTATAGCATGGGCCTATTGAAACCACACACTCTATAACATGGGTCTATTGAAACCACACACTATAACATGGGTCTATTGAAACCACACACTCTATAACATGGGTATATTGAAACCACACACTCTATAACATGGGTCTATTTAAACCACACACTCTATAACATGGGAGAGGAGGAGAGGAGAGGAATGAGGAGAATAGATAGAGAGGAGGAGGAGGAGAATAGAGAGGAGAGGAGGAGAATAGAGAGGAGAGGAGGAGGAGAATAGAGAGGAGGAGGAGAATTTATTGAAACCACACACTCTATAACATGGGTCTATTTAAACCACACACTCTATAACATGGGTCTATTGAGAATAGAGAGGAGAGGAGGAGGAGAGAGGAGGAGAGGAGGAGAGAGAGAGGAGGAGAATAGAGATGAGAGGAGGAGGAGAGAGAGAGGAGGAGAATAGAGATGAGAGGAGGAGGAGAGAGGAGGAGAATAGAGAGGAGGAGGATAGAGGAATGAGAGGAGAATAGAGATGAGAGGAGGAGGAAAGAGGAGAGAGGAGGGAGAATAGATAGGAGAGGAGGAGGAGGAGAATAGATAGGAGAGGAGGAGGAGGAAAATAGATAGGAGAGGAGGAGGAGGAAAATAGAGAGGAGAGGAGGAGAATAGAGAGGGAGGAGGAGGAGGAGGAGAATAGAGAGGAGAAGAGGAGGAGGAAAATAGAGAGGAGAGGAGGAGAATAGAGAGGAGAGGAGGAGGAGAGAGGAGCAGAATAGAGAGGAGAGGAGGAGGAGGAGAATAGAGAGTAGAGGAGCAGAAGGAGAAAAGAGAGAGGAGAGGAGGAGAAGGAGAGGAGGAGAAGAGAGAGGAGGAGAATAGAGAGGGAGAGGAGGAGGAGAGAGGAATGAGAGGAGAATAGATAGGAGAGGAGGAGGAGGAGAATAGAGAGGAGGAGGAGAGAGGAGGAGAATAGAGAGGAGGAGGAGAGAGGAGGAGAATAGAGAGGAGGAGGAAAGAGGAGGAGGAGAATAGAGAGGAATGAGAGGAGAATAGAAAAGAGAGGATGAGGATGGAGAGGAAAGAAGGAAAGGGGGAGAGTAGAGGAGAGAGAGAGGGGGAGATGGTGAAGGGAATTATTTCCGTCCATCTTCAGTGTGAAATCGTCCAGCTGCCCCTAGTCCTATTTTAAACAGGAACCACAGCTGCAGAGTGGGACACTGGAGTTCTGTGTGTGTGTGTGTGTGTCTGTGTGTGTGCGTGCGTGCGTCGTGTGTGTGTGCTAAGGTCAGCAGTGCGTGCGTGGCCAGTCATAGCAGAACTGGGCTCCCCAAACACGCACCATTTAGTTAAATAGACTAAGACCAGCAACACAGGTCAGACGGTGTTCAGATGGGCAGTAAATACACTCATCTGAGTTCCCACTGAGGGACTAACAATAGGGGTGTATGTAGCAAACAGCACCCTATTCCCTATGTAGTACCCATAGGGCTCATAGTGCACTATACAGGGAAAAGGCTGCCATTTGGGATGTACACAGGGAGAATCGGGTTTCATTTATTGCTGGTGTGAACATGGAGGGCAGACACACAGCACACTGCCTATCTAAGTTCAGAGAGACAGCACACTGCCTATCTAAGGTCAGACAGACAGCACACTGCCTATCTAAGGTCAGACAGACAGCACACTGCCTATCTAAGGTCAGACAGACAGCACACTGCCAATCTAAGGTCAGACAGACAGCACACTGCCTATCTAAGGTCAGAGAGACAGCACACTGCCTATCTAAGGTCAGAGTCAGACAGCACACTGCCTATCTAAGGTCAGAGAGACAGCACACTGCCTATCTAAGGTCAGACAGACAGCACACTGCCTATCTAAGTGATGAGGTCAGACAGACAGCACACTGCCTATCTAAGGTCAGAGAGACAGCACACTGCCTATCTAAGGTCAGAGAGACAGCACGCTGCCTATCTAAGGTCAGAGAGACAGCACACTGCCTATCTAAGGGCAGAGACAGACAGCACACTGCCTATCTAAGGTCAGTCAGACAGACAGACAGCACATTGCCTATCTAAGGTCAGAGAGACAGCACACTGCCTATCTAAGGTCAGACAGACAGCACACTGCCTATCTAAGGTCAGAGAGACAGCACGCTGCCTATCTAAGGTCAGACAGACAGCACACTGCCTATCTAAGGTCAGAGAGACAGCACACTGCCTATCTAAGGTCAGAGAGACAGCACACTGCCTATCTAAGTGATGTCAGACAGACAGCACACTGCCTATCTAAGGTCAGACAGACAGCACACTGCCTATCTAAGGTCAGACAGACAGCACACTGCCTATCTAAGGTCAGACAGACAGCACACTGCCTATCTTAGGTCAGAGAGACAGCACACTGCCTATCTAAGGTCAGAGAGACAGCACACTGCCTATCTAAGGTCAGACAGACAGCACACTGCCTATCTAAGTGATGTCAGACAGACAGCACACTGCCTATCTAAGGTCAGACAGACAGCACACTGCCTATCTAAGGTCAGACAGACAGCACACTGCCTATCTAAGGTCAGACAGACAGCACACTGCCTATCTAAGGTCAGACAGACAGCACACTGTATCTAAGTGATGAGGTCAGACAGACAGCACACTGCCTATCTAAGTGATGAGGTCAGACAGACAGCACACTGCCTATCTAAGTGATGAGGTCAGACAGACAGCACACTGCCTATCTAAGTGATGAGGTCAGACAGACAGCACACTGCCTATCTAAGTGATGAGGTCAGACAGACCCCCATCTAAGGTCCCCCGAGTCGAGGTCAGACCCCCCAGACCAACCAATTGACTGAACTGAAGAACAGACAGACTGGTTTGTGTCGTCTGGACGGTGTCCCTGCAGCATGTGAAGTGAGTCAGCTGTGACAGGTGGCAGCAGGTGGCGTCGTCCTGGTCAACACCATCATAGCTGGAAGAGACCGTTGGTCCTCATCACACCAGGATCCACTGATTCTGACGACAGTATAACACATCCTCCCACATGGTCTCCACATGACACTGAGTCGCTCACGAGTCACTCGGGGACTCAGCCTGGCAGTGACAGGTTCCCACAATCTCTTGGGGGACTGACATCTCTCTGCGCTTAGCTTTTACTCTCTCATGTCTGTCCTTGTATCTCCTTGTTGTGGAAGAGAGGAGACGACGGCTCTCCTCACCTCAGTCTCTAAGAGGACGATTTAACTTCTCTAGAGCCCGAAGACCCGTAGGTGAACTGGAGCTCATCCATCCTGGAGACACGCGATCGCATAACCTGCTTTTGTTTTATGTTGTACAGGGCTCTATTCTTTTCAGTAATTAACAGGCCTCTCTCTCTCTCTCTGTGTTCTGCGTGTGTGTGTGTGTGTCTGTGTGTGTGTGTGTGTGTGTGTGTGTGTGTGTGTGTGTGTGTGTGTGTGTGTGTGTGTGCTGTGTGTGTGTGTGTGTGTGATGTTCTACTGTCTGATGTTCTGCTGTCTGATGTTCTGCTGTCTGATGTGTGTGATGTTCTGCTGTCTGATGTTCTGTGTCTGATGTTCTGCTCTCTGTGTGTGATGTTCTGTGATGTGTGTGTGCTGTGATGTTCTGTGTGATGTTCTGTGTGATGTTCTGCTGTGTTTCTGCTGTCTGGGTGTCTGATGTTCTGCTGGAGGCTGTCTGATGCACAGGGAACAGCCATGGATGTTCTGCTGTCTGATGGGGACTGTCTCAGCTGTATCAAGTACCTCATGTTCATCTTCAACTTCCTCATTTTTGTGAGTACATGCTGCTTGCTTTACACTCCCTGTTCTGATGTTCTGCTGTCTGATGTTCTGCTCTCTGATGTTCTACTCTCTGATGTCTGATGTTCTGATGTTCTGCTGTCTGATGTTCTACTGTCTGATGTTCTGCTGTCTGATGTTCTGCTGTCTGATGTTCTGCTCTCTGATGTTCTGCTCTCTGATGTTCTGCTGTCTGATGTTGTACTGTCTGATGTTCTGCTGTCTGATGTTCTGCTCTCTGATGTTCTGCTGTCTGATGTTCTGCTCTCTGATGTTCTACTGTCTGATGTCTGATGTTCTGATGTTCTGCTGTCTGATGTTCTGCTGTCTGATGTTCTGCTGTCTGATGTTCTGCTGTCTGATGTTCTGCTGTCTGATGTTCTGCTGTCTGATGTTCTGATGTCTGATGTTCTGCTGTCTGATGTTCTGTCTGTTCTGATGTCTGATGTTCTGCTGTCTGATGTTCTGCTGTCTGATGTTCTACTGTATGATGTTCTGCTGTCTGATGTTCTGCTGTTCTGCTGTCTGATGTTCTGCTGTCTGATGTTCTGCTGTCTGATGTTCTGCTGTCTGATGTTCTGCTGTCTGATGTTCTGCTGTCTGATGTTCTGATGTCTGATGTTCTGCTGTCTGATGTTCTGCTCTCTGATATTCTGCTCTGATGTTCTGCTGTCTGATGTTCTGCTGTCTGATGTTCTGCTGTCTGATGTTCTGCTGTCTGATGTTCTGCTGTCTGATGTTCTGCTCTCTGATGTTCTGCTGTCTGATGTTCTGCTGTCTGATGTTCTGTTGTCTGATGTTCTGCTGTCTGATGTTCTGCTGTCTGATGTCCCACTGAACAAAAATAGAAACGCAACTGTAAAGTGTTGGTCTCATGTAACATCAGCTGAAATAAAAAAATCCAGAAATGTTTATTTAAGCTTATTTTTCTCAAATGTTGTGTACAAATTAGTTTACATCCCTGTTAGTGAGCATTTCTCCTTTGCCAAGATAATCCACCTGTCATGCTTGAGTGAGTTAAATCAGACATCAACTTCCTACTATACTTCCTTCTTCCTGGCTATACTCGTCTGATGTTCTGATTGGCTGCCTGTGTGTCTCTCCTGATTCTGATTGTTCTTGTCTGATGTTCTCTCTGTGTGTGTGTGTGTGGTCCAGTTAGGAGGCTCCTTCCTGCTTGGTGTGGGTGTGTGGGTACTGGTGGACCCTATGGGCTTCAGGGAGATCGTAGCAGCCTACGTTATGTTTGGTTAGTTATCTACTCTACGTTATGTTTGGTTGGTCCTCTGCTCTTCACTGGGGTCTACATCATCCTGGCCATGGGGGCAATGCTCTTCCTCCTGGGATTCCTGGGCTGCTGTTTGGAGCCATCCGGGAGAACAAATGTCTGCTGCTCTTTGTGAGTTCAGTGTGTTATAATGGTGCTATAAACATTCCTCTCTGTAAGTCAACTCCTCTACATTATGTTTGGTTAGTTATCTACTCTACGTTATGTTTGGTTAGTTATCTACTCTACGTTATGTTTGGTTAGTTATCTACTCTACATTATGTTTGGTTAGTTATCTACATTATGTTTGGTTAGTTATCTACTCTACGTTATGTTTGGTTAGTTATCTACTCTACGTTATGTTTGGTTAGTTATTATGTTTGGTTAGTTATCTACTCTACGTTATGTTTGGTTAGTTATCTACTCTACGTTATGTTTGGTTAGTTATCTACTCTACGTTATGTTTGGTTAGTTATCTACATTCTACATAATGTTTGGTTAGTTATCTACTCATTATGTTTGGTTAGTTACATAATGTTTGGTTAGTTATCTACTCTACATTATGTTTGGTTAGTTATCTACTCTACGTTATGTTTGGTTAGTTATCTACTCTACATTATGTTTGGTTAGTTATCTACATTATGTTTGGTTAGTTATCTACTCTACATTATGTTTGGTTAGTTATCTACATTATGTTTGGTTAGTTATCTACATTATGTTTGGTTAGTTATCTACATTATGTTTGGTTAGTTATCTACATTATGTTTGGTTAGTTATCTACATTATGTTTGGTTAGTTATCTACATTATGTTTGGTTAGTTATCTACTCTACATTATGTTTGGTTAGTTATCTACTCTACGTTATGTTTGGTTAGTTATTATGTTTGGTTAGTTATCTACTCTACATAATGTTTGGTTAGTTATGTTTGGTTAGTTATCTACTCTACGTTATGTTTGGTTAGTTATCTACTCTACGTTATGTTTGGTTAGTTATGTTTGGTTAGTTATCTACTCTACATTATGTTTGGTTAGTTATCTACTCTACATTATGTTTGGTTAGTTATCTACTCTACGTTATGTTTGGTTAGTTATGTTTGGTTAGTTATCTACTCTACGTTATGTTTGGTTAGTTATCTACTCTACGTTATGTTTGGTTAGTTATCTACTCTACATTATGTTTGGTTAGTTATCTACTCTACGTTATGTTTGGTTAGTTATCTACTCTACGTTATGTTTGGTTAGTTATCTACTCTACATTATGTTTGGTTAGTTATCTACTCTACATTATGTTTGGTTAGTTATCTACTCTACATTATGTTTGGTTAGTTATCTACTCTACATTATGTTTGGTTAGTTATCTACTCTACATTATGTTTGGTTAGTTATCTACTCTACATTATGTTTGGTTAGTTATCTACTCTACATTATGTTTGGTTAGTTATCTACTCTACATTATGTTTGGTTAGTTATCTACTCTACATTATGTTTGGTTAGTTATCTACTCTACATTATGTTTGGTTAGTTATCTACTCTACATTATGTTTGGTTAGTTATCTACTCTACATTATGTTTGGTTAGTTATCTACTCTACATTATGTTTGGTTAGTTATCTACTCTACATTATGTTTGGTTAGTTATCTACATTATGTTTGGTTAGTTATCTACATTATGTTTGGTTAGTTATCTACTCTACATTATGTTTGGTTAGTTATCTACTCTACGTTATGTTTGGTTAGTTATCTACTCTACATTATGTTTGGTTAGTTATCTACTCTACATTATGTTTGGTTAGTTATCTACTCTACGTTATGTTTGGTTAGTTATCTACTCTACGTTATGTTTGGTTAGTTATCTACTCTACATTATGGTTTGGTTAGTTATCTACTCTACATTATGTTTGGTTAGTTATCTACTACATTACGTTATGTTTGGTTAGTTATCTACTCTACGTTATGTTTGGTTAGTTATCTACTCTACATTATGTTTGGTTAGTTATGTTTGGTTAGTTATCTACTCTACATTACGTTATCTACTCTACATTATGTTTGGTTAGTTATCTACTACATTATGGTTGGTTAGTTATCTACTCTACATTATGTTTGGTTAGTTATCTACTCTACATTATGTTTGGTTAGTTATCTACTCTACGTTATGTTTGGTTAGTTATCTACTCTACATTATGTTTGGTTAGTTATCTACTCTACATTATGTTTGGTTAGTTTACTCTACATTATGTTAGTTATCTACTCTACATTATGTTTGGTTAGTTATCTACTACATTATGGTTGGTTAGTTATCTACTCTACGTTATGTTTGGTTAGTTATCTACTCTACATTATGTTGGGTTAGTTATCTACTCTACATTATGTTTATCTACTCTACATTATGTTGGGTTTAGCGCTCTTGGCTTGTCAACATGTCAAATTACAGAAAGCAGTGCTGGTAATTGGATATCGCTGATAAAACTGTGTGAAAACCAATCAGGTGACAACTATTTCCCTCCTGAACCTTCACCCCGTCTACACTAATCATTATGGTTGGCTGTAAGATGTCTCAGCTGGTACCTTGATGCTGTAAAACGCTGGGGTTATTCAGGAAGTACAACGATATGAGAAATAGTGCCCCCTAGTGGACTAAATGATGGTGTGTTAATTATTGGTCACTGAAACGGAAGAGATCTTTGACTTATTTATTATTTTTTATTTTATTTTACCTTTATTTAACTTGGCAAGTCAGTTAAGAACACATTCTTATTTTACAATGATGGCCTACCGGGGAACAGTGGATTAACTGCCTCGTTGGGGGGGCAGAACGACAGATTTGTACCTTGTCAGCTCGGGGGATCCGATCTCTCTGTCTCTATATTGAGTTTTATTTATGAGGTCCCAGAGTTAGCAGCCATTTTTACCTAAAGTGTTTAGTGAATGGAGTCACTATTCTGATTGTCCCTCTTCTCTCTCCCTCTCCTCAGTTCTTCCTGCTCATCCTGGTCATCTTCCTGGCAGAGTTAGCAGCAGCCATCTTGGCCTTCGTATTCCGGGAGCATGTGAGTGTTTCTCTGTTTCTCTGTCTGATTGGAATCCGGTAACGTCATCAGGATGTTACGCCCGTATTAGGACAGGGTGTACTTACACTATCAGGCATCAGTCTGATAGTGTAACGACGACCGTGAGGGATGCCTTTCATAGGGGTTGTCAAAACAAGCCTGCCGTGGAGACTTGTAACTGAAAGTGCTTCGAGGAATCAGCTACAACAGGGAAACAGAACCCGTGGCGTTGCTACGGTAATGGGGTTGTCCAAGCAAACGAACTCACCGTAAAGCACCTGGTAACGATTCTCAATTAGAATTCTGGCCAAAAGGTTATCGGGACCGCGAGAGGTCGACGTGGGTTTTAAAGGACGTTGTAAACTGTTCGGTAGAATCCTAAAGACACGATTCTCTTTATTGTGCAGCTCACCAGAGAGAAGTTTACCGGAGATCTGAAGAGACACTACCAGGGACACAACAACACGGACGTCTTCACCTCCACGTGGAACGCCCTCATG
>NC_088213.1:4805672-4828172 GCF_036934945.1 Oncorhynchus masou masou | reverse complement strand
AAACCTACAGGACAGTAGATCTCCGGGAAGAGGGTTGGACTGAAAACCTACAGGACAGTAGATCTCCAGAAAGAGGATTGGACTGAAAACCTACAGGACAGTGGATCTCCAGGAAGAGGGTTGGACTGAAAACCTACAGGACAGTAGATCTCCAGGAAGAGGGTTGGACTGAAAGCCTACAGGACAGTAGATCTCCAGGAAGAGGGTTGGACTGAAAGCCTACAGGACAGTAGATCTCCAGGAAGAGGGTTGGACTGAAAACCCCCCAGGACAGTAGATCTCCGGGAAGAGGGTTGGACTGATAACCTACAGGACAGTAGATCTCCAGGAAGAGTGTTGGAGTGTAAACCCCCCAGGACAGTAGATCTCCATGAAGAGGGTTGGACTTATAACCTACAGGACAGTAGATCTCCAGGAAGAAGGTTGAGCTGAAAACCCCCCAGGACAGTAGATCTCCAGGAAGAAGGTTGAGCTGAAACCCCCCCAGGACAGTAGATCTCCAGGAAGAAGGTTGAGCTGAAAACCCCCCAGGACAGTAGCTCTCCAGGAAGAAGGTTGAGCTAAAAAAAACCCAGGGCAGTAGCTCTCCAGGAAGAAGGTTGAGCTGAAAACCCTCCAGGAAGAAGGTTGAGCTGAAAACCCCCCAGGACAGTAGATCTCCAGGAAGAGGGTTGGACAGTCTTGCTATAGAAGATACAGTATTGGCCTTCTGTCCTTGCTATACTGTGGATTCAATCCCTCTAATTTTTTGTTTGAGTTCAGCAGTAAGTAATCTAGCTACGATGTTTGCTAATAGTGACAATACATTGCAGTGATCATCCTGACCTTCCTAAACTGTCTCCCTTGTTCTTGCAGCTGTTTGCCATGGTGTTTGCCATGTGTCTGTTCAGAGGAATCGACCAGTAACCCTGACAACACACACAACTCCAGGAAGACACTCAACAGAGGGACACAGACTGACGAAGGAGAAGAGAGCCCGAAGAGATCCACCTGTAGATGTTTAATCAAATGTTAGGAGAACAGAGCCTAAAGACAACCAACCATGTTAGGAGAATAGAGACTGTAGATTATAAATCAGATGTTAGGAGAATAGAGCCTGTAGATTATAAATCAGATGTTAGGAGAATAGAGACTGTAGATTATAAATCAGCTGTTAGGAGAATAGAGACTGTAGATTATAAATCAGATGTTAGGAGAATAGAGCCTGTAGATTATAAATCAGATGTTAGGAGAATAGAGACTGTGGATTATAAATCAGATGTTAGGAGAATAGAGACTGTAGATTATAAATCAGATGTTAGGAGAATAGAGCCTGTAGATTATAAATCAGATGTTAGGAGAATAGAGCCTGTAGATTATAAATCAGCTGTTAGGAGAATAGAGACTGTATATTATAAATCAGATGTTAGGAGAATAGAGCCTGTAGATTATAAATCAGATGTTAGAATAGAGACTGTAGATTATAAATCAGATGTTAGAATAGAGACTGTAGATTATAAATCAGATGTTAGGAGAATAGAGACTGTAGATTATAAATCAGATGTTAGGAGAATAGAGACTAGTTATAAATCAGCTGTTAGAATAGAGACTGGATAATAAATCAGATGTTAGGAGAATAGAGCCTGTAGATTATAAATCAGATGTTAGGAGAATAGAGCCTGTAGATTATAAATCAGATGTTAGGAGAATAGAGCCTGTAGATTATAAATCAGATGTTAGGAGAATAGAGACTGTAGATTATAAATCAGATGTTAGGAAAATAGAGCCTGTAGATTATGAATCAGATGTTAGGAGAATAGAGACTGTAGATTATAAATCAGATGTTAGGAGAATAGAGCCTGTAGATTATAAATCAGATGTTAGGAGAATAGAGACTGTAGATTATAAATCAGATGTTAGGAAAATAGAGCCTGTAGATTATGAATCAGATGTTAGGAGAATAGAGACTGTAGATTATAAATCAGATGTTAGGAGAATAGAGACTGTAGATTATAAATCTGCTGTTAGGAGAATAGAGCCTGTAGATTATAAATCAGATGTTAGGAGAATAGAGCCTGTAGATTATAAATCAGATGTTAGGAGAATAGAGCCTGTAGATTATAAATCAGATGTTAGAATAGAGACTGTAGATTATAAATCAGATGTTAGGAGAATAGAGATTGTAGATTATAAATCAGATGTTAGGAGAATAGAGCCTGTAGATTATAAATCAGATGTTAGGAGAATAGAGCCTGTAGATTATAAATCAGATGTTAGGAGAATAGAGACTGTAGATTATAAATCAGATGTTAGGAGAATAGAGCCTGTAGATTATAAATCAGATGTTAGGAGAATAGAGCCTGTAGATTATAAATCAGATGTTAGGAGAATAGAGCCTGTAGATTATAAATCAGATGTTAGAATAGAGACTGTAGATTATAAATCAGATGTTAGGAGAATAGAGACTGTAGATTATAAATCAGCTGTTAGGAGAATAGAGCCTGTAGATTATAAATCAGATGTTAGGAGAATAGAGCCTGTAGATTATAAATCAGATGTTAGGAGAATAGAGCCTGTAGATTATAAATCAGATGTTAGGAGAATAGAGACTGTAGATTATAAATCAGATGTTAGGAGAATAGAGCCTGTAGATTATAAATCAGATGTTAGGAGAATAGAGCTTGTAGATTATAAATCAGATGTTAGGAGAATAGAGCCTGTAGATTATAAATCAGATGTTAGGAGAATAGAGACTGTAGATTATAAATCAGCTGTACAGTATTTGTCTTTTTATGTTTCAGGTTTGATGATAGGAGAACAGTGACTTGTACCTCACAGCTGGACCTCTGAGGTGCTGTTCAGGCCAGGACATTGTAGACCAGGGCCGGTGGGGTAAATTCTATTTCAAATCAGGAGGTAAAGCCGAAATTCACATTCCAATGTTCCACATTGGAATAAAGGTAAAAAAATATAAAAAAAACATTGAAAAGTAGAAAAAAGGAGAATTGGAATTTGTTGTACTTCCTGAATCGACTGATTTGAAATGGAATTGAGCCCAACCCTGCTATAGACACACAGCGTGAATATTGTGCTATCATGCCAACTCCCTGTCACACTGACCCTAGCCTGAGTGCCAGTCTATTTGTGTTATCATGCCAACTCCCTGTCACACTGACCCTAGCCTGAGTGCCAGTCTGTTTGTGTTATCATGCCAACTCCCTGTCACACTGACCCTAGCCTGAGTGCCAGTCTGTTTGTGTTATCATGCCAACTCCCTGTCACACTGACCCTAGCCTGAGTGCCAGTCTGTTTGTGTTATCATGCCAACTCCCTGTCACACTGACCCTAGCCTGAGTACCAGTCTGTTTGTGTTATCATGCCAACTCCCTGTCACACTGACCCTAGCCTGAGTGCCAGTCTGTTTGTGTTATCATGCCAACTCCCTGTCACACTGACCCTAGCCTGAGTGCCAGTCTGTTTGTGTTATCATGCCAACTCCCTGTCACACTGACCCTAGCCTGAGTGCCAGTCTGTTTGTGTTATCATGCCAACTCCCTGTCACACTGACCCTAGCCTGAGTGCCAGTCTGTTTGTGTTATCATGCCAACTCCCTGTCACACTGAAAACAGACCTGGGGTCAGGCTATAGAAGGAGACAACAGATCTGGGGTCAGGCTATAGAAGGAGACAACAGACCTGGGGTCAGGCTATAGAAGGAGACAACAGATCTGGGGTCAGGCTATAGAAGGAGACAACAGATCTGGGGTCAGGCTATAGAAGGAGACAACAGATCTGGGGTCAGGCTATAGAAGGAGACAACAGACCTGGGGTCAGGCTATAGAAGGAGACAACAGATCTGGGGTCAGGCTATAGAAGGAGAAAACAGATCTGGGGTCAGGCTATAGAAGGAGACAACAGATCTGGGGTCAGGCTATAGAAGGAGACAACAGATCTGTGGTCAGGCTAAAGAAGGAGACAACAAATTTGGGGTCAGGCTATAGAAGGAGACAACAGACCTGGGGTCAGGCTATATATAGAAGGAGACAACAGATTTGGGGTCAGGCTATATATAGAAGGAGACAACAAATTTGGGGTCAGGCTATATATAGAAGGAGACAACAGATTTGGGGTCAGGCTATAGAAGGAGACAACAGATCTGGGGTCAGGCTATATAAGGAGACAACAGATCTGGGGTCAGGCTATATAAGGAGACAACAGATCTGGGGTCAGGCTATAGAAGGAGACAACAGATCTGGGGTCAGGCTATATAAGGAGACAACAGATCTGGGGTCAGGCTATATAAGGAGACAACAGATCTGGGGTCAGGCTATATAAGGAGACAACAGATCTGGGGTCAGGCTATATAAGGAGACAACAGATCTGGGGTCAGGCTATATAAGGAGACAACAGATCTGGGGTCAGGCTATAGAAGGAGACAACAGATCTGGGGTCAGGCTATATAAGGAGACAACAGATCTGGGGTCAGGCTATATAAGGAGACAACAGATCTACTACTATATAGGGAATAGGGCTCTGGTCTATAGTAGTGTACTATATAGGGAATAGGGCTCTGGTCTATTGTAGTGTAATATATAGGGAATAGGGCTCTGGTCTATAGTAGTACCACTATATAGGGAATAGGGCTCTGGTCTATATTAGTGCACTATATAGGTAATAGGGCTCTGGTCTATAGTAGCACCACTATATAGGGAATAGGGCTCTGGTCTATTGTAGTGTAATATATAG
Organism: Oncorhynchus masou masou; assembly: GCF_036934945.1. Classification (NCBI taxonomy): domain Eukaryota; kingdom Metazoa; phylum Chordata; class Actinopteri; order Salmoniformes; family Salmonidae; genus Oncorhynchus; species Oncorhynchus masou. Next base: position 4,823,448 of record NC_088213.1, on the reverse strand, counting down.
GGAATAGGGCTCTGGTCTATAGTAGTACCACTATATAGGGAATAGGGCTCTGGTCTATAGTAGTACCACAATATAGGGAATAGGGCTCTGGTCTATAGTAGTGTAATATATAGGGAATAGGGCTCTGGTCTATAGTAGTGTAATATATAGGGAATAGGGCTCTGGTCTATAGTAGTGTACTATATAGGGAGAAGTGTGTGAATTGTGCATCCCAGAAACCTCAACAGAGCAATGCTCGTGTGTGTGTGTGTGTGTGTGTGGGGGGGGGGGGGGTGAGAGAGAGAGAGTGTGTGTTATCTTGATATAACCTTGTCATTATTTAGTAATATGTTCGTTCCAACACTGGTCATTGATTGGTGTGTTTTGTCTGATGTGGATTCCTGTTAACTACTGTGTTGTGTGTTAAGACTTACAACCTGAAGTATCTGTACGTGTCCCTGTTGTTAAAATGGATCCTGTGAAGTGACGGTCCGTGTTCTTCAGAGAGGGGGTGTACGTGACCCTGTTATTAAAATGGATCCTGTGAAGTGACAGTCCGTGTTCTTCAGAGAGGGGGTGTACGTGACCCTGTTATTAAAATGGATCCTGTGAAGTGACAGTCCGTGTTCTTCAGAGAGGGGGTGTACGTGACCCTGTTATTAAAATGGATCCTGTGAAGTGACGGTCCGTGTTCTTCAGAGAGGGGGTGTACGTGACCCTGTTATTAAAATGGATCCTGTGAAGTGACAGTCCGTGTTCTTCAGAGAGGGGGTGTACGTGTCCCTGATGTTAAAATGGATGAAGTGACGGTCCGTGTTCTTCAGGGAGGGGTCATAATGTATCATGTCACATATTCCTTTGTTGAAATGTTTTCTACTATTGTTTAATTCCTTTGTTGAAATGTTTTCTACTATTGTTTATCTGCGTTGTTGATATGTTAGAGCAGTGATCCTATCTAGAGCAGTGATCCTATCTAGAGCAGTGATCCTGCGTTGTTGATATGTTTTGTCGGTGGTGGGCTCTCTCTCTCTTCACTCTGATGCTAAATGTGATTATTACAGATTCAAACGATCTTTTATTTCAATGCGTTGTTGCTGTTGACAAGAGGGTGATTTGAGTTTCACGCTCTCTTCATTTTTTTTTTTTACAGATGAACTACGATCACATAGTATACAGGGGGCGCACTCCAACACTCAGACATCATTACAGATAGCCAGGGCGCACTCCAACACTCAGACATCATTACAGATAGCCAGGGGCGCACTCAGACATCATTACAGATAGCCAGGGGCACACTCCAACACTCAGACATCATTACAGATAGCCAGGGACACACTCCAACACTCAGACATCATTACAGATAGCCAGGGGCACACTCCAACTCTCAGACATCATTACAGATAGCCAGGGACACACTCCAACACTCAGACATCATTACAGATAGCCAGGGGCACACTCCAACACTCAGACATCATTACAGATAGCCAGGGGCGCACTCCAACACTCAGACATCATTACAGATAGCCAGGGGCACACTCCAACACTCAGACATCATTACAGATAGCCAGGGACACACTCCAACACTCAGACATCATTACAGATAGCCAGGGGCGCACTCCAACACTCAGACATCATTACAGATAGCCAGGGGCGCACTCCAACACTCAGACATCATTACAGATAGCTAGGGACACACTCCAACACTCAGACATCATTACAGATAGCCAGGGACACACTCCAACACTGATACATCATTTACAGATAGCCAGGGACACACTCCAACACTCAGACATCATTACAGATAGCTAGGGACACACTCCAACACTAAGACATCATTACAGATAGCTAGGGACACACTCCAACACTCAGACATCATTACAGATAGCCAGGGACACACTCCAACACTGATACATCATTTACAGATAGCCAGGGGCACACTCCAACACTCAGACATCATTACAGATAGCTAGGGACACACTCCAACACTCAGACATCATTACAGATAGCTAGGGACACACTCCAACACTCAGACATCATTACAGATAGCTAGGGACACACTCCAACACTCAGACATCATTACAGATAGCCAGGGACACACTCCAACACTGATACATCATTTACAGATAGCCAGGGGCACACTCCAACACTGATACATCATTTACAGATAGCCAGGGGAACACTCCAACACTGATACATCATTTACAGATAGCCAGGGACACACTCCAACACTCATACATCATTACAGATAGCCAGGGGAACACTCCAACACTGATACATCATTTACAGATAGCCAGGGGCACACTCCAACACTGATACATCATTTACAGATAGCCAGGGGAACACTCCAACACTGATACATCATTTACAGATAGCCAGGGACACACTCCAACACTCATACATCATTACAGATAGCCAGGGGAACACTCCAACACTCAGACAACATTTACAGATAGCCAGGGGCACACTCCAACACTCAGACATCATTTACAGATAGCCAGGGGCACATTCCAACACTCAGACATCATTACAGATACCCAGGGGCACACTCCAACACTCAGACATCATTTACAGATAGCCAGGGGCACACTCCAACACTCAGACATCATTTACAGATAGCCAGGGGCACATTCCAACACTCAGACATCATTACAGATACCCAGGGGCACACTCCAACACTCAGACATCATTTACAGATAGCCAGGGGCACACTCCAACACTCAGACATCATTACAGATAGTCAGGGGCACACTCCAACACTCAGACATCATTTACAGATAGCCAGGGGCACACTCCAACACTCAGACATCATTTACAGATAGCCAGGGGCACACTCCAACACTCAGACATCATTTACAGATAGCCAGGGGCACACTCCAACACTCAGACATCATTTACAGATAGCCAGGGTCACACTCCAACACTCAGACATCATTTACAGATAGCCAGGGTCACACTCCAACACTCAGACATCATTTACAGATAGCCAGGGTCACACTCCAACACTCAGACATCATTACAGATACCCAGGGGCACACTCCAACACTAAGACATCATTTACAGATAGCCAGGGGCACACTCCAACACTCCAACACTCAGACATCATTACAGATAGCCAGGGGCACACTCCAACACTCAGACATCATTTACAGATAGCCAGGGGCACACTCCAACACTCAGACATCATTACAGATACCCAGGGGCACACTCCAACACTGACACATCATTTACAGATAGCCAGGGGCACACTCCAACACTCAGACATCATTACAGATACCCAGGGTCACACTCCAACACTGAGACATCATTTACAGATAGCCAGGGGCACACTCCAACACTGACACATCATTTACAGATAGCCAGGGGCACACTCCAACACTCAGACATCATTACAGATACCCAGGGGCACACTCCAACACTCAGACATCATTACAGATAGCCAGGGACACACTCCAACACTCAGACATCATTTACAGATAGCCAGGGGCACACTCCAACACTCAGACATCATTTACAGATAGCCAGGGACACACTTCAACACTAAGACATCATTTACAGATAGCCAGGGGCACACTCCAACACTGAGACATCATTTACAGATAGCCAGGGGCACACTCCAACACTCAGACATCATTTACAGATACCCAGGGGCACACTCCAACACTCAGACATAATTTACAGATAGCCAGGGGCACACTCCAACACTCAGACATCATTTACAGATAGCCAGGGACACACTCCAACACTCAGACATCATTACAGATAGCCAGGGGCACACTCCAACACTCAGACATCATTTACAGATAGCCAGGGGCACACTCCAGCACTGAGACATCATTTACAGATACCCAGGGGCACACTCCAACACTCAGACATCATTTACAGATAGCCAGGGGAACACTCCAACACTCCAACACTCAGACATCATTACAGATAGCCAGGGACACACTCCAACACTCAGACATCATTTACAGATAGCCAGGGGAACACTCCAACACTGAGACATCATTTACAGATAGCCAGGGGCACACTCCAACACTGAGACATCATTTACAGATAGCCAGGGACACACTCCAACACTCAGACATCATTTACAGATAGCCAGGGACACACTCCAACACTGAGACATCATTTACAGATAGCCAGGGGCACACTCCAACACTGAGACATCATTTACAGATAGCCAGGGGCACACTCCAAAACTCAGACATCATTTACAGATAGCCAGGGACACACTCCAACACTAAGACATCATTTACAGATAGCCAGGGACACACTCCAACACTAAGACATCATTTACAGATAGCCAGGGGAACACTCCAACACTCCAACACTCAGACATCATTACAGATAGCCAGGGGCACACTCCAACACTCAGACATCATTTACAGATAGCCAGGGGCACACTCCAACACTCAGACATCATTTACAGATAGCCAGGGGCACACTCCAACACTCAGACATCATTACAGATAGCCAGGGGCACACTCCAACACTCAGACATCATTACAGATAGCCAGGGGCACACTCCAACACTCAGACATCATTACAGATACCCAGGGGCACACTCCAACACTCAGACATCATTTACAGATAGCCAGGGGCACACTCCAACACTCCAACACTCAGACATCATTACGAATAGCCAGGGGCACACTCCAACACTCAGACATCATTTACAGATAGCCAGGGTCACACTCCAACACTGAGACATCATTTACAGATAGCCAGGGGCACACTCCAACACTGAGACATCATTTACAGATAGCCAGGGACACACTCCAACACTCAGACATCATTTACAGATAGCCAGGGACACACTCCAACACTAAGACATCATTTACAGATAGCCAGGGGCACACTCCAACACTGAGACATCATTTACAGATAGCCAGGGGCACACTCCAACACTCAGACATCATTTACAGATACCCAGGGGCACACTCCAACACTCAGACATAATTTACAGATAGCCAGGGGCACACTCCAACACTCAGACATCATTTACAGATAGCCAGGGACACACTCCAACACTCAGACATCATTACAGATAGCCAGGGGCACACTCCAACACTCAGACATCATTTACAGATAGCCAGGGGCACACTCCAGCACTCAGACATCATTTACAGATACCCAGGGGCACACTCCAACACTCAGACATCATTTACAGATAGCCAGGGGCACACTCCAACACTGAGACATCATTTACAGATACCCAGGGGCACACTCCAACACTCAGACATCATTTACAGATAGCCAGGGGCACACTCCAACACTGAGACATCATTTACAGATAGCCAGGGACACACTCCAACACTCAGACATCATTTACAGATAGCCAGGGGAACACTCCAACACTCCAACACTCAGACATCATTACAGATAGCCAGGGACACACTCCAACACTCAGACATCATTTACAGATAGCCAGGGGAACACTCCAACACTCAGACATCATTTACAGATACCCAGGGGCACACTCCAACACTCAGACATCATTTACAGATAGCCAGGGACCACTCCAACACTCTGACATCATTACAGATAGCCAGGGGCACACTCCAACACTCAGACATCATTTACAGATAGCCAGGGGCACACTCCAACACTCAGACATCATTTACAGATAGCCAGGGGCACACTCCAACACTCAGACATCATTTACAGATGTCCAGGGGGACACTCCAACACTCAGACATCATTTACAAACAAAGCTTTTGTTTATCGTTGAGTCCTCCAGATCAGAGGCAGTAGGGATGACCAGGGATGTTCTCTGTTTAGTGAGTCCTCCAGATCAGAGGCAGTAGGGATGACCAGGGATGTTCTCTGTTTAGTGAGTCCACCAGATCAGAGGCAGTAGGGATGACCAGGGATGTTCACTGTTTAGTGAGTCCTCCAGATCAGAGGCAGTAGGGATGTTCTCTGTTTCGTGAGTCCTCCAGATCAGAGGCAGTAGGGATGACCAGGGATGTTCTCTGTTTAGGGAGTCCTCCAGATCAGAGGCAGTAGGGACGACCAGGGATGTTCTCTGTTTAGTGAGTCCTCCAGATCAGAGCCAGTAGGGATGACCAGGGATGTTCTCTGTTTAGTGAATCCTCCAGATCAGAGGCAGTAGGGATGACCAGGAATGTTCTCTGTTTAGTGTTTCCTCCAGATCAGAGGCAGTAGGGATGTTCTCTGTTTCGTGAGTCCACCAGATCAGAGGCAGTAGGGATGACCAGGGATGTTCTCTGTTTAGTGAGTCCTCCAGATCAGAGGCAGTAGGGATGACCAGGGATGTTCTCTGTTTAGTGAGTCCTCCAGATCAGAGGCAGTAGGGATGACCAGGGATGTTATATTGATAAGTGCGTGAATTGGACCATTTTTCCTTCCTGTTAAGCATTGGAAATGCAACGACTACTTTTGGGTGTCAGATGAAAATTAATGATATAAAAAGTACATAATTTTTTTTAATGTAGTGAAGTAAAAGTTACAAATATTAAAGTAAAGTACAGATAAAAACTAGTTAAGTAGTACTTTAAAGTATTTTTTACTTAAGTAATTTACACCACTTCTATTAAGCCTGCCTACGTGTGCTGTAGAGCTCTTTGTTGCAGGTGCCTGGTAACAGTTGAATAAGATGAGAACAAAGAAGAAACCCCCACACTGCTCTAGATAGGATCACTGCTCTTTATTAAGAAGAAACCCCCACACTGCTCTAGATAGGATCACTGCTCTTTATTAAGAAGAAACCCACACACTGCTCTAGATAGGATCACTGCTCTAGATAGGATCACTGCTCTCGATATGATCACTGCTCTCGATATGATCACTGCTCTAGATAGGATCACTGCTCTTTATTAAGAAGAAACCCACACACTGCTCTTGATAGGATCACTGCTCTACATAGGATCACTGCTCTTTATTAAGAAGAATCCCTCACACTGCTCTTGATAGGATCACCGCTCTAGATAGGATCACTGCTCTTTATTAAGAAGAAACCCACACACTGTTCTAGATAGGATCACTGCTCTCGATATGATCACTGCTCTCGATATGATCACTGCTCTTTATTAAGAAGAAACCCACACACTGCTCTAGATAGGATCACTGCTCTTTATTAAGAAGAAACCCTCACACTGCTCTCGATAGGATCACTGCTCTAGATAGGATCCCTGCTCTTTATTAAGAAGAAACCCTCACACTGCTCTAGATAGGATCACTGCTCTTTATTAAGAAGAAACCCACACACTGCTCTTGATAGGATCACTGCTCTAGATAGGATCACTGCTCTTTATTAAGAAGAAACCCTCACACTGCTCTAGATAGGATCACTCTAGATAGGATCACTGCTCTAGATAGGATCACTGCTCTTTATTAAGAAGAAACCCACACACTGTTCTAGATAAGATCACTGCTCTAGATAGGATCACTGCTCTCGATAGGATCACTGCTCTTTATTAAGAAGAAACCCACACTGCTCTAGATAGGATCACTGCTCTTTATTAAGAAGAAACCCACACACTGCTCTAGATAGGATCACTGCTCTTTATTAAGAAGAAACCCACACACTGCTCTAGATAGGATCACTGCTCTTTATTAAGAAGAAACCCTCACACTGCTCTCGATAGGATCACTGCTCTAGATAGGATCACTGCTCTCGATAGGATCACTGCTCTTTATTAAGAAGAAACCCACACTGCTCTAGATAGGATCACTGCTCTTTATTAAGAAGAAACCCACACACTGCTCTAGATAGGATCACTGCTCTTTATTAAGAAGAAACCCACACACTGCTCTAGATAGGATCACTGCTCTAGATAGGATCACTCCTCTTTATTAAGAAGAAACCCACACACTATTCTAGATAGGATCACTGCTCTTTATTAAGAAGAAACCCACACACTGCTCTAGATAGGATCACTGCTCTAGATAGGATCACTGCTCTTTATTAAGAAGAAACCCACACACTGCTCTCGATAGGATCACTGCTCTTTATTAAGAAGAAACCCTCACACTGCTCTAGATAGGATCACTGCTCTTTATTAAGAAGAAACCCTCACACTGCTCTAGATAGGATCACTGCTCTTTATTAAGAAGGTGCACGGTGTCGCCAGGTGCACAGTGTTTCCTCCGACACATTGGTGCAGCTGGCTTCCGGGTTGGATGCGCGCTGTGTTAAGAAGCAGTGCGGCTTGGTTGGGTTGTGTATCGGAGGACGCATGACTTTCGACCTTCGTCTCTCCCGAGCCCGTACGGGAGTTGTAGCGATGAGACAAGATAGTAATTACTAACTACAACTGGATACCAAGAAATTGGGGAGAAAAAGGGAGTAAAATAAATTTAAAAAATGAAAGACATTCAAAGTGCAGATGTTTATTTAAACTCTAATTTTCGTGTGCACTTCCTCCAGCCCCACGACCTGAAATTATCATATTCATAGACAGAGCTATGGATGCAAGGACTGACCATCCATGATATCAACACTATAGTACTAACCAAGGACTGACCATCCATGATATCAACACTATAGTACTAACCAAGGACTGACCATCCATGATATCAACACTATAGTACTAACCAAGGACTGACCATCCATGATATCAACACTATAGTACTGACCATCCATGATATCAAACAATTATCGTTAACAATGTTTTAGCCTGTACAGTATTTGTTTACATTTACTTTGTTTACAAACATTGGAGTAAAACAATTTGGGGTTCTAATGAGGTACGACAGTTTAACTAAGCTCATGAGGCATTTATACGTTATATTCTTTCAGGAATCAATGGATGTATCAACTGCTGATTGCCCCTGTAATATGCGCTTGTTTCCTTTGCAGCGAGGTCTGTTTGTTTGAGTTAATAAAACATGTGGTGCTAGCTCTGTCCTGGTGGCGCAGCGGACTGATTCAATGGATAGCAACAGAATATCGTAGGTTCAAATCTCACTGACACCGTGCCACAATAAAAAGACATGTGTTTGCATGATTGATGCCTAAGGAAGTTAATTTTTCCATGTGTCCTATCTGTGCTGGGAGTTCAGAACTGTTAACCTTATTGAAAGTTTTACGGCAGTTATTAAAAAAAAACTCAAAATAACCTTTAATCTCAGTTCTCAGAACGTTAATAAAACCTCCCGGGAAAACTTTTGGGGAAACATAGTAAAATGTTCTCAGAACCTCCCTGGAACCAGAGTAAAACGTTCTCAGAACCTCCCTGGTACCAGAGTAAAACGTTCTCAGAACCTCCCTGGTACCAGAGTAAAACCTTCTCAGAACCTCCCTGGTACCAGAGTAAAACCTTCTCAGAACCTCCCTGGTACCAGAGTAAAATGTTCTCAGAACCTCCCTGGTACCAGAGTAAAACGTTCTCAGAACCTCCCTGGAACCATAGTAAAACGTTCTCAGAACCTCCCTCCAACCAGAATAAAATGTTCTCAGAACCTCCCTCCAACCAGAGTAAAACGTTCTCAGAACCTCCCTGGAACAATAGTAAAACGTTCTCAGAACCTCCCTGGAACAATAGTAAAATGTTCTCAGAACCTCCCTGGAACCATAGTAAAACGTTCTCAGAACCTCCCTGGAACCATAGTAAAACGTTCTCAGAACCTCCCTGGAACCATAGTAAAACGTTCTCAGAACCTCCCTGGAACCATAGTAAAACGTTCTCAGAACCTCCCTGGAACCATAGTAAAACGTTCTCAGAACCTCCCTGGAACCAGAGTAAAACGTTCTCAGAACCTCCCTGGAACCAGAGTAAAACGTTCTCAGAACCTCCCTGGAACCATAGTAAAACGTTCTCAGAACCTCCCTGGAACCAGGACAGGCTACATTTTCACTTCAGTTTTACCAGTCAGGAAACATATGGCTTCATTCCCAGAACCAATTGGAAAGTAAAAACTTACGTTACACAACTTCCAAGTTAAGTTAGTTTTCATTCGCGTCGGTAGAAGTGGTGCAGGAGACGCGTCGGTAGAAGTGGTGCAGGAAACTCGTCGGTAGAAGTGGTGCAGGAACCGCGTCAGTAGAAGTGGTGCAGGAGTGAGGTAGACCATAATTCCACCTAAATCAAATCCAATTTTAATGGTCACATACATGTGTTTAGCAGATGTTATTGTGGGTGTAGTGAAATGCTTGTGATTCTAGCTCCGACAGTACAGTAATATCTAACAATTTCATAACAATACACGCAATACAAACAAATCTAAAGGAATGGAATTGAGAATATATAAATATTTGGACGAGCGATGTCAGAGCGGCATAGACTAAGATACAGTAGTGTACAGTATATATACATATGAGATGAGTTATGCAACATATATTATAAACATATAATATTAACATATATTATTAGCATATAATATTAACATATATTATTAACATATATGTTATTAACATATATATTATTAACATATAATATGAACATATATTATATTATATATATTATTAACGTATATTATTAACATGTATATTATTAACATATATATTATTAACGTATACTATTACCATATATATTATTAACATATAATATTAACATATATTATATATTATTATATATATATATATTATATTATATATATTATTAACGTATATTATTAACATATATTATTAACATGTATATTATTAACATACATTATTAACATATATTATTAATGTGTCCAGTGATTTCAAGTCTATGTATATGTAGGTCATTAAGTAGGTCAGCAGCCTCTAATGTGCTAGTGATGGCTATTTAACAGTCTGATGGCCTTGAGATAGAAGCTGTTTTTCAGTCTCTCGGGTCCCAGCTTCGATGCACCAGGCTGGTTGCCTTTGCTGGGGGGCGGGGGGGTTGGGGTCATTTTTCCTCCCCTGCTACCTCAAACCCTGCGTCCGTGCTGAGGGTGAGAAGTTGAAACGGGTCCCGACCAGACACATGTCCCAAGTAGGTCTGTGTAGATAACATGATTTATAAACCAGTCGTAAACCCTGTCCTAACTGATGAGGTCTGTGTAGATAACATGATTTATAAACCAGTCGTAAACCCTGTCCTAACTGATGAGGTCTGTGTAGATAACATGATTTATAAACCAGTCGTAAACCCTGTCCTAATGAGGTCTGTGTAGATAACATGATTTATAAACCAGTCGTAAACCCTGTCCTAACTGATGAGGTCTGTGTAGATAACATGACTTATAAACCAGTCGTAAACCCTGTCCTAATGAGGTCTGTGTAGATAACATGATTTATAAACCAGTCGTAAACCCTGTCCTAATGAGGTCTGTGTAGATAACATGACTTATAAACCAGTCGTAAACCCTGTCCTAATGAGGTCTGTGTAGATAACATGACTTATAAACCAGTCGTAAACCCTGTCCTAATGAGGTCTGTGTAGATAACATGACTTATAAACCAGTCGTAAACCCTGTCCTAATGAGGTCTGTGTAGATAACATGATTTATAAACCAGTCGTAAACCCTGTCCTAATGAGGTCTGTGTAAATAACATGACTTATAAACCAGTCGTAAACCCTGTCCTAACTAATGAGGTCTGTGTAGATAACATGACTTATAAACCAGTCATAAACCCTGTCCTAATGAGGTCTGTGTAGATAACATGACTTATAAACCAGTCGTAAACCCTGTCCTAACTAATGAGGTCTGTGTAGATAACATGACTTATAAACCAGTCGTAAACCCTGTCCTTACTAATGAGGTCTGTGTAGATGACATGATGCACAAACCTTTGTTTGTTTGTTTCAGGTCATATGTTTCTAGCTGGGTTTGTGGTCGATAAAAGCTCTTTACTTAGCGTCTTTGATATTGGGTAAGTGATGAGTATGAGTATGTCTTATGTACACAAATATCGGACGTGAGGGAATGGTTGCATGTATTTTTGTTGGTTATCTCGAAGCTCAATCAAAACCCATTTCTCATGGATTCTATAGCTGGGTAGTTATACTGTACATATAATTTCCTCCCTTATTAAAATATTTGTTTCAAATCTGTTTCAACAGCTGTCGGCATCTGTTTCTTTTGTCTTATAAATTATAAAATTGGTACGTAAGTCTCTGAATGAGTATATTTGTTAGTATTTGTCTAATACTGTATCCACATATCATGTGACTTTTATCTTTCATGTGTAGGTCGTCTACAGCTTAATGTCAATTATCTGCTTAGTAGCTTTGTTTCTCATTAAATTCATTCTTCTTTGCAGAATTACTCAGTAAACAACTGGGTAAGTACCCACGTGTGTTTGTTTGATTGTTTGTGTTTGTTTGTTTGTGTGTGTGTGTGTGTGTGTGTGTGTGTGTGTGTCCACATGTTAGCTTAGTAGAAACCCAGCTCCACATGTTAACTTAGTAGAAACCCAGCTCCACATGTTAGCTTAGTAGAAACCCAGCTCCACATGTTAACTTAGTAGAAACCCAGCTCTACATATTAGCTTAGTAGAAACCCAGCTCTACATATTAGCTTAGTAGAAACCCAGCTCCACATGTTAACTTAGTAGAAACCCAGCTCCACATGTTAGCTTAGTAGAAACCCAGCTCCACATGTTAGCTTAGTAGAAACCCAGCTCTACATGTTAACTTAGTAGAATCCCAGCTCCACATGTTAACTTAGTAGAAACCCAGCTCCACATGTTAACTTCGTAGAAACCCAGCTCCACATGTTAACTTCGTAGAAACCCTAATTTCTTTAGTAGATAGACAGGCGCTGCAGATTATACTGCCATCGTCGCGGAGACAGAGGCAAAGGAGATGTATGTGTATGTAGCCCATGTATCTGATGCTGTCTAGCCATAAATATTATGGCATGTCATACTCTTTTTAGCCAGACAGCATCAGATACATGGGTTACACATAGTAAGACAGAGGGGGCGCTGTTTCGCTCGCTCATATGCTTTCTCCTTGTGAGATAGTTTCAGCCATTTGAACCTTAGGAAAGGTTGGCGGGTGCACAGTGCACTGTCCGGATGCTGGGATTATTTTTGGATGAACGTGCGACGGTTATCTACTTTTTTGAAGTGAAAATTAAATGGCTGGTTGTGTTCATGGTACATTAAAAAGTAATATGTTTTTTACATGTGTAACTCTGTGTTGTCTGTTCATACTGCTATGCTTTATCTTTGTCAGGTCGCGGGTGTAAATGAGAACTTGTTCTCAACTAGCCTACCTGGTTAAATAAAGGTAAAATGAAATAAAAAAATAAATAAATAAACATTTAAATTACATGTCTTTACTATATAAATCCATCAGAATGGCTTCTTCCTGGGTCCTTGTGATTGGTTCCTGAGCCCACCCCTGCCGTTGTGATTGGTTCCTGAGCCCTCCGCTGCCGTTGTGATTGGTTCCTGAGCCCTCCGCTGCCGTTGTGATTGGTTCCTGAGCCCTCCGCTGCCGTTGTGATTGGTTCCTGAGCCCTCCGCTGCCGTTGTGATTGGTTCCTGAGCCCTCCGCTGCCGTTGTGATTGGTTCCTGAGCCCACCCCTGCCGTTGTGATTGGTTCCTGAGCCCTCCGCTGCCGTTGTGATTGGTTCCTGAGCCCACCCCTGCCGTTGTGATTGGTTCCTGAGCCCTCCGCTGCCGTTGTGATTGGTTCCTGAGCCCTCCGCTGCCGTTGTGATTGGTTCCTGAGCCCTCCGCTGCCGTTGTGATTGGTTCCTGAGCCCTCCGCTGCCATTGTGATTGGTTCCTGAGCCCACCCCTGCCGTTGTGATTGGTTCCTGAGCCCACCCCTGCCGTTGTGATTGGTTCCTGAGCCCACCCCTGCCTTTGTGATTGGTTCCTGAGCCCACCCCTGCCTTTGTGATTGGTTCCTGAGCCCACCCCTGCCGTTGTGATTGGTTCCTGAGCCCACCCCTGCCGTTGTGATTGGTTCCTGAGCCCACCCCTGCCGTTGTGATTGGTTCCTGAGCCCTCCGCTGCCGTTGTGATTGGTTCCTGAGCCCTCCGCTGCCGTTGTGATTGGTTCCTGAGCCCACCTCTGCTGATGTGATTGGTTCCTGAGCCCACAGGATGACATTTTTAAATGTATAAAATCCTCATTGTTTTTTCTGTAATCCCGTGATGAAGATGAACTGCGTTGGTTTTACTTTTAACACAACAAAGCTTTCTTATCAGCTTCCACTGTCCCACTCAATTAAATGCTATTAACAATACCTATGTCTGTAGGGGTGGCCCTCAAGATGTTATTTCTGCATTGCAGGTGTGATTGAATTACATGATCCCAAACTTTAGGTACCTTCCTGCAATGGTAACTATGGATTTAGTACACAATGCCAACGGTCAAGTCAGGACAAGTCATTAAAAACAAAAGTGATATTTAATTTAGCAGACAGACTCCTCTTCTGCAGTGTGAGGTATCTCTGGTGCCGATCAGAGATATTATGGGGGTATAGTTATAATAACCTCTAGACAGTCACCTGCCAGACCGATGTGGGGCAAACTGTTGACCGTTATTGGTAGAAAGATGGCAGCACTGTCTCTTGGACTGGTGATGTCACAGCTGGTTGTCAGTGGTAAGTCTCCTACCGAAAATCTAGATCAGGATAGGAATAGGAATATGTGTAAATATTCAGTAAATATTCAGTAATAACCCTTTTCAACATCAATTACAACATATGTCAAATGTGTAAATATTAAGTAACAACCTTTTTCAACATTGACCTTTCTGATTAAATACCAAAGTATACTTTGGTACGTCTAAAGTGAGCACTTGTTATCGGTCTGTATGTGACTCTAACCCCAGGCAGTGCAGTTAAAGTCCTGTCTCAGCCGGGGAACACAGTACAGTTTCCATGTGACTACAGCTATGAAGACCACCAGGACATCCCACAGCTGTCTGTCCAGTGGAGAGGCCCGAGCAACACGCTCCTCTGTCACTACATCAAACACAAGGTGTGGAACGCTGTGTGTACGTTTTATCTGTTGTGGTTTTTACCCTGTAAGCCAGAGCGCCAAAGACAAAACCTCCATTTTTGGTGAAAACAGTTTTGATAGAGCATGGGCTTATGTAACGCCGAGGGTTTGTTTGCTAAATTGCATATATTGTTATATTATATGTTATGTTAAGGCCTTCCAGAACTGCACGCAGGGCTACTCACTGGACTACACGCCTAGGAAGATCACTCTGAGCATCACAGAGGTCAGAACGCAAGACTTCGGATCTCACGTCTGCTCCGTTAGCAAGAGACATGAGTTCACGGACTTTAGCATCGAGCTAGCCGCGAAAACAGGTGAGTTGGTTTGTCTATATTGTCTGACTTTAGCATCGAGGTAGCCGTGAAGACAGGTGAGTTGGTTTGTCTATATTGTCTGACTTTAGCATCGAGCTAGCCGCGAAAACAGGTGAGTTGGTTTGTCTATGTTGTCTGACTTTAGCATCGAGCTAGCCGCGAAGACAGGTGAGTTGGTTTGTCTATATTGTCTGACTTTAGCATCGAGCTAGCCGTGGAGACAGGTGAGTTGGTTTGTCTATATTGTCTGACTTTAGCATCGAGCTAGCCGCGGAGACAAGTGAGTTGGTTTGTCTATATTGTCTGACTTTAGCATCGAGCTAGCCGCGGAGACAGGTGAGTTGGTTTGTCTATATTGTCTGACTTTAGCATCGAGCTAGCCACGGAGACAGGTGAGTTGGTTTGTCTATATTGTCTGATTTTAGCATCGAGCTAGCCGCGGAGACAGGTGAGTTGGTTTGTCTATATTGTCTAACTTTAGCATCGAGCTAGCCGCGGAGACAGGTGAGTTGGTTTGTCTATATTGCCTGACTTTAGCATCGAGCTAGCCGTGGAGACAGGTGAGTTGGTTTGTCTATATTGTCTGACTTTAGCATCGAGCTAGCCGCGGAGACAGGTGAGTTGGTTTGTCTATATTGTCTGACTTTAGCATCGAGCTAGCCGCGGAGACAGGTGAGTTGGTTTGTCTATATTGTCTGACTTTAGCATCGAGCTAGCCGCGGAGACAGGTGAGTTGGTTTGTCTATATTGTCTGACTTTAGCATCGAGCTAGCCGCGGAGACAGGTGAGTTGGTTTGTCTATATTGCCTGACTTTAGCATCGAGCTAGCCGTGGAGACAGGTGAGTTGGTTTGTCTATATTGTCTGACTTTAGCATCGAGCTAGCCGCGGAGACAGGTGAGTTGGTTTGTCTATATTGTCTGACTTTAGCATCGAGCTAGCCGCGGAGACAGGTGAGTTGGTTTGTCTATATTGTCTGACTTTAGCATCGAGCTAGCCGCGGAGACAGGTGAGTTGGTTTGTCTATATTGTCTGACTTTAGCATCGAGCTAGCCGCGGAAACAGGTGAGTTGGTTTGTCTATATTGTCTGACTTTAGCATCGAGCTAGCCGCGGAAACAGGTGAGTTGGTTTGTCTATATTGTCTGACTTTAGCATCGAGCTAGCCGCGGAGACAGGTGAGTTGGTTTGTCTATATGGTCTTTACTTTGTTTCTACTTTGTTTATGTGTTTGTGTGTATTTGCATCTTCTCATGGAGAGTTTGGTATTTTTCTGTGTCTTTAGATCCCATCACTTCCTTACCGACGAACAGGTGGGCTCAGTCAGGTAAATTCACAGAATGTATACAGTAGGTCTACTGTGTGGGATGGTCTACTGTGTGGGATGGGCAACTGTGTGGGATGGTCTACTGTGTTGGATGGTCTACTGTGTCTGATGGTCTACTGTGTTGGATGGTCTACTGTGTTGGATGGTCTACTGTGTGGGATGGTCTACTGTGTGGGATGGTCTACTGTGTGGGATGGTCTACTGTGTTGGATGGTCTACTGTGTTGGATGGTCTACTGTGTGGGATGGTCTACTGTGTGGGATGGTCTACTGTGTGTGATGGTCTACTGTGTGGGATGGTCTACTGTGTGGGATGGTCTACTGTGTGGGATGGTCTACTGTGTGGGATGGTCTACTGTGTGGGATGGTCTACTGTGTTGGATGGTCTACTGTGTGGGATAGTCTACTGTGTGGGATGGTCTACTGTGTGTGATGGTCTACTGTGTGTGATGGTCTACTGTGTGGGATGGTCTACTGTGTGGGATGGTCTACTGTGTGGGATGGTCTACTGTGTGGGATGGTCTACTGTGTTGGATGTTCTACTGTGTGGGATGGTCTACTGTGTGGGATGGTCTACTGTGTTGGATGGTCTACTGTGTTGGATGTTCTACTGTGTTGGATGGTCTACTGTGTTGGATGTTCTACTGTGTTGGATGGTCTACTGTGTGGGATGGTCTACTGTGTTGGATGCGCTTTGAAGGCCCTCGGATTAATAAAACAAATATTATAATAATAAAAAGATAATATATATTTATTTATTTTATTTGTATTTTTACCCCCTAATTTCGTTGTATCCAATTGTTAGTAGCTACTATCTTGTATCATCGCTACAACTCCGGTACGGGCTCGGGAGACACGAAGTTCGAAGGTCCTCCGATACACAACCCAACCAAGACACACTGCTTCTTAACACAGCGCCCATCCAACCCGGAAGCCAGCCGCACCAATGTGTCGGAGGAAACACAGTGCACCTGGCAACCTTGGTTAGCGTGCACTGCGCCCGGCCTGCCACAGGAGTCACTGGTGCGGAATGAGACAAGGACATCCCTACCGGCCAAGCCCTCCCTAACCGGACGACAGCTGGCTACGACAGAGCCTGGGCGTGAACCCAGAGTCTCTGGTGGCACAGCCCTTAACCACCGCGCCACCTGGGAGGCGCCCATTAAATATCTTTTTAAACTCAGTCGGGGCCTCAACTTACTGTAGTAGAATACAACAAGGTGCCATTTGAAAATGTGGCTGGACATCAGCAGTTTTTCCTCTTGTTGTCTGTC